>NC_090022.1:55522565-55825779 GCF_037176765.1 Anolis sagrei | reverse complement strand
CAACATCATAGCTATATGATGTTGTAGTGATCTTTCACATAGTTTCACTTTCACTTTTCTCTGGTTTGACATGGTAGCCTCCACAGTGTAGTGGTTTGAACTTTGGACTATGACCTTGAAGACTAGGGTTTGGTTCCCTGATTGGCTATGGAACCCTTAGGAAAGTCACACCCTCTTAGCCTCGAGGAAAGCAATGGCAAACTGCTTCTGTCAAATCCTGTCTACAAAACCCTGTGATAGAGTCACCTTAGGGTCACCATGGTCAGGAATGACTAGGAGGCACACAAAAAGAACCCAAGTTCTGTTGTTTTTCACTGGGACATGGATTGGGAATGTCTAGCCCTCAAGATGTCGCTGGATGGTAGCTTCCCTCATCCCTCACCAGTGGCTAAAGAGGCTGGGGCAAATGGAACTGCAGTCAAAACACATTTTAAAGGCCAGGAATTGCTTATTCTTTATGTGGAACCTTTTGTTTACCTTTGATATATTTGATTTTAACATATTTGGCTTTGTCTTTTGCTTATTTTAGTTTCACTTTTGTGGGTTCTATATCGCTGTCTTACTAACTCATTTTTTTTCTTTGTATTTTAATCCCATCTTTGGAAACTTCAGGCTTTTGGGGTATGTTTCTTTTTGGCATAAAGGTTTTTCTCAGTGAATTTTCATTCTCCATGTGTCCCTTTCCTATTGGCTGTATTACCTTTACCCTTCATCTTGATTATCATCAGTAATACTGTTATTTCTAGGTATTATATTTATTTGTCCTGTTTTATCAGATACTATAAAATTATCTTTATTCTATTTTGTTCATGTTTTCTTTCCCCAAAAAATACTTCTTTTTTTCTTTTAAGTCTTGTCCTAGTAACTGTCAAGCTCACAGTAGTAATCAGTGAAAGTGATCCCAATGTGTAAAGCATGTTGAAAAACTTCTTAGAGTGAAGAGATAATCTTGGAAAGAATTGCCACAAAGTCAAAATATTAGCAAATATCAAAAGTGGAAATGAACACTCTGATTACATTCAACAAACTTTCTTACTGCTTATGCTCAATAGAATTAGGAGTACTTTTCAGGTTTCTTTTTCTTTCTTTTTTGCAGTAATGTAAAAAATAGTTTGTGCAAATATTCGGGTTGGTCGCTCAACAAATAAGCTGTTTAAAAGAGGACATATACTAGCATTTGAGCATAACTTGGAGGATTTCATGTATTCCTGCCAAGTCCAACTTCAGCTTCATGTTTGATGGCTTCAGGCCTTCTTTCCATTGGCTGAAGGCCACCCCAAAGTAACTTTATAATCTGCATGTTATCTAGCACAGCTGTTGGTATTTGTCTACAATGGGCAGGCATTATTTGTGAGCAAGGCTGAAGTATATCAACACAACTGTGGACAGGGCAGTTGAAGATTTGGTTACTTTGATAGAATTCAAGAAGAAAATTCTGCTTTCTAGTGCTCACAGTGCATCTTGTAGAATGAAAGCAGTTTAACATCACTTGAACTGCCATGGCTCCATCCCATGGAATCCTGGGAGTTGTAGTTTATTGTGGCACCAGCATTCTTGGGCAGAGAAGACTAGAAACTCCCAAAATTCCTTCAGATTGAGCCATGGCAGTTCAAGTGGTAACAAACTGCATTCATTCTACAGTGTAGATGCCCTTCTAGAGTATGAGTTGTCAGCACCAAGAAGGATGCAAAAAAGATAGGACAAATCTTGGTAAGAATTTCCACAAAAATCAAAATATGAGCAAATATTGAAAATGGATATGAATATTTTGATTACATCCAACAAACCTGGCAATCCACCCCTTGCTGGGAGATGTGTTGACAGAATGACAGTGGCCCAGTTGAAATAAAAAACAGAAAGCTTATGGACTTCAAAAAACATTGAATTGTGTTCAAACTATGGTAGTTTGACTTCGGGGGGCTCCAGCTGGGGAGGAAAAAACAACCTCTAAAAGTTCCAGTCTTTATTTGTATACTAACTACTTTTATTTGGGATATGCTTTATTTTGGAGTTCCATGTGGCTTTTTTATTTATTCTGAAACATTTCTTAGGTCACTTTCAGTAATACTTTCAGTATTTTCTGAAATGAAATGTATTGGTATTTATTTATTTACTTTATTTTATCGCTCCCTTTTCCTGATATAGGATCTCAAGGTGACTAATAATGCATGTATGATATCTGTTTTTATTTTTAGAAGCACTAAAGATTAAAAACAGATTTTAAAAATGCTGATTCCTTTTGCATTTTATATCTGTGTGGAAGGGCCCCTGATCTTGATTCCAGTTCATTCTATTTACATTCACTATTTTGGAAATGAATTATAGGATGGATGATAAGACTAAGGAGATCTATGCTATGTTTTATATGTGTTACATGTTTAATTGGTTTAATTTGTATTTCATACGCTTAATTGAGTTTAATGGTTAATTGTGTATATTTAGGTCGAGCTTTGTATACTTGTGGCATTGAATGTTTGCTAAAATTGGAAGCTGCTCTGCCTCTCTCTTAGAGCCGTCGCAAACTCTGTTCCTGCGGGAGCAAACCTTGCTAGCACGTCCCTGACGTCATGAGCCTGCGCCTCTCTCCCCGCCCCTTTCTCCACCCCTTTCTCTTTGCCAGCGTGGTTTTTCCTTTGCTAGGGCAGCATTGCCCGCATTTTCTCTCAGTTGAATTCTGCCAACTGAGAGAGTATGCTGGCAATGCTGCCCTAGCAAAGGAAAAACCACTCTCACAAGGAGAAAGAGGCGGAGAAAGGGGCGGGGCGAGAGGCGGAGTCTCATGACGTCAGGGACATGCTAGCAAGGTTTGCTCCCGCAGGAACAGAGTTTGCGACGGCTCTTAGGGTAAGATCGAGTGGGGTAAAAATGAAGTAAATAAATGAATAAATAAATAAATAAAATACCTTCTCCCCCTTGCTTTAAAAATCATTGTGCAAAGCAATGGCATCAAACAAAAATTCTGATTCAGCATGTATAATATGCTGTTAACATCTCAAGTTATGTTACTCCTCTCCATGTAAAGCCTTTGTTCTTTACCATGAGCACAGAATCAAAAACATAATCCTTGAAAAGTGTAGTGAATGCTTTCATTATAATATAGCAATAAGGGAAACACAAAGAGCCTCTTGCAAAGTGGCATACCATGCTGTGTCCTGTATCGCAATACAACATAGGAGACATGGAGATGGGGTTGCTAAACACACATACACTGCCCACTGCCTTTTGGCTGTGTAACCCTTCACTGAGGTACAAGTCCAAAAGCCACATACTGGTCAATGGAGAGGGATAATAGGAAGAGAGGTTTATCATCATCATCTAGACAGGGAAGAAGCTCTCCTCTTTTATACTGTGGCCATCCCATAATACAGGGATGGGCATTTTGTCTAGAACAGTGGTTCTCAACCTGTGGGTCCCCAGATGTTTTGGCCTTTAACTCCCAGAAATCCTAACAGCTGGTAAACTGGCTGGGATTTCTGGGAGTTGTAGGCCAAAACAGCTGGGGACCCACAGGCTGAGAACCACTGGTCTAGAAGATGGTGGACTTGAAACTTCCACCATCCTTTGCCATTGACTATCTTGGTTAGTTCTAATGTGAGTTGTTGTCCAACACATCCAGATTGTCAAAGGAAAGCCATCTACATTCCAGATCATGATATACATTTGAACAGATCTGTTTTCCAGTACATCCGTAGCAATTCCCCAAGGAGACAGACTAGCAAGTACCATCTCTCAGCTTATTCATGTGGAAAGAAAATGGTCTTGAACTGGGTTTCCAGTTTAACTGACATATCCCTCCTGCTTTTCTTCTTCTTCTTTAACTCTTGGATTGTGCTGTGAGCTGAATTCAACTTCTCTAGACTTTTTAAAAATTCCATACCTTCCAGTTTGTTCAGAAACCTACTGGGACCTCACTTAGAAAGAACAATGTGGCTGAAGTTGCATTGTGCTTAAAAAAGGAAAAAAAGAAAAGACTTTGTATCAGAAGTGCCTCCAGCGGGCTTGACACGCCAAGTCTATTAAAAGATAATTCAAAGTTACTCTTCTGTTGTACGCACTTCAGTGCTTCTCGGACTGGGAGGGATGTGGCAGGGACAAGCTCATGCTCACACACGCACACACACACACACGTCAGATTTGTGCACCTGCTTTGGAGAGGATACTTTGCCCCACATTTTCTGCAATGGGAAAAGTAACCTGAGGTTTTACCTGACAGCTTCATACAATCCAGCCAGTGTAAGGTATAATGCAGCTTCTCACCCCCCAACCGTTGCTTCTCAGATCTCAGGAATACGTGCCAAAAGCCTGTCAACTTGTTAAAAGTACATTAATGCAAATACCAGAGCTTTCAGTTATGTTTATGCTAATAGAAAAGCCTCCCGCTCTGTGACAGGCCCAAGCAAAGATTCAAGAACGGCAAAATTAATTCCAGCTGTTGAAATTGATTTTGTAAAAATAGCTTAATAATAGTAATAATAATAATAAATTAATAATAAATATCACACAGAGAAACATTCACACACTCACTCACATACAGATGTATATTAAAAATTGGCAATGCATGGAGGGGAACGGGGGATCAATGAAAAGCCTGAAAGCAGAACAGGTTCTCCTTTGAGAAGGAATCTTCCAAATTTAATCAAGCCTGGTTAGAAGAAAGCTCAAGCTTGTTATCAGGTTGTAAAGCATAGATTAACCTGAAAAAAGAATTAACTTGGTAGCTTGCCCTGTATCTGGGAAAGAAAAGGCTAGCTTTTCAAAAAAAATTGTTGTAGGGACATTTTTTGTTTCAGATTCTTTGCACCTAATCCATTCCCAGGGACACCAAATCCCAGCTACTGTGGGATAGGCCAATAATTTAAGAGATAGAAAATGTTTCCATATCAAAAGCTTCTGAATAATATCCCCCTCCATGTTTCCCTCCCCCTCATAAAATGACTTCTACACTATGAAGCAGTGGTCACACTCCTTGTTTTAGCTGTGGCCTCTTATCAATTGCTGTATGAAGAAAAATCCTCTGACTGTAATGCTCCTCAGTATCTTTTGTTGACCTATCTTTTCCATTCCATCAGAACAAACATTTTCAAGGCTGGCCCGCTGGTAGGTAGGGGGCCATTTGGGCACCTGGACAATGTCCAGATTTTGTTCCACAGAAAAAAAAAAGGGACACCATCTGCCCTGATGATCTGCCTTCTACAGGAGCTCCTGTAGATGGCATTATTCTTTTCCCACTGAGAGTGATCAATGTGCAAGGAGGTTCTAACTACTTATTTATACAACACCCATACACAGATGTAGCTGGTGGTTATGCCTGCATATGTCACCAACAGGACAATCTTAGAATGAGAGGAATGGTAAGGAATTCTGGAAGTTGGATTGAAAATACTGAAGGACACCAACTTGAGAAAGTCTGTGAGGGATACCATAATGGAAGAATCACAAAACAAATTAAATTATATGCCATGATCATTTGAATTCTTGCACAAACTACTGTGGGTGATGTGAATGCTCTCATGCATTTAGTGAAGGGATGATGGCCATAAGAAGGAGGCAAAATTAGGACACTGCATGACCAAAAATGAATTCTACTTCCCCAAATGACATTTTGCTTCCATCCTTACATTTCTAGCATTGAAGTATTTTGAAACTGCAAAATACTTAGAAACACAGCTGAGGCATCCAAAGGAAAGGGAGAGGCAAATAAAGCCACCCAATGAACACTGCAAATGTGAACATAGAAAATATAAGAGTTCTAGATGTGAATAATGTTCAGTGTCTTACACTCTGTGATACTGGAAACTTCGTAGTGGCTCTTAGGTTGGTTGAGCAGCAGATATAGTAATAATAATAATAATAATAATAATAATAATAATAATAAAGAATTAGTGGGATCATAAACCTGCAAAGATCGTGGAAAATGAACATGCAAAAATGCTGTGGGACTTTTGAATCCAGACTGACAAAGTTTTGGAACACAATACACCAGACATCATGATTGCGGAAAAGAAAAAAGTCTGGATTATTGATGTCGCCATACCAGGTGACAGTCGCATTGAGGAAAAACAACAGGAAAAACTCAGCTGCTATCAAGACCTCAAAATTGAACTACAAAGGCTCTGGCATAAACCAGTACAGGTGGTCCCAGTGGTCATTGGCGCACTGGGTGCCATGCCAAAAGATCTCAGCCAGCATTTGGAAACAATAAACATTGACAAAATCACGATCTGTCTACTGCAAAAGGCGACCTTACTTGGATTTGCGCGCATCATTCGAAAATACATCACACAGTCCTAGACGCTTGGGAAGTATTCGACTTGTGATTTTGTGATACAAAATCCAGTATATAGATCTCGTTTGCTGTGACATACTGTGCTTTTATGTCAATAATAATAATAATAATAATAATAATCTTTATTTATAACCAGCCACCATCTCCCCAAGAGGACTCGGGGCGGTTTACACGAGGCCAAGCCCAACAAAAATACATCAGTAAAGAAACAACAAAGCAAACAAGTAGATCTGCCCTGGCTTTTAGTCCAAAGCTGAAAGGAGTTATCCAAGGTGCAAAAAGCCATCCCCCCTCTCCCCGTCAAAGCAGGCATTTTAACATAGCTTTTAAAAATGTAAACTAAAACTAACTTGCATTAGAATCGGCACTTTCCATGAAGCAGAATCCTCTGCCACTTTCCTGTTCATCCTCCTGTGATGATCATGTTCCTAGAACCTGAGCACCAACATGGTGCAACGATCTGAGTGCTAGACTAGGAGTTGGATTCAAATTCTTGCTTAGCTGTGGAAACCCACTGGGTGATCTTGAACAAGTTACATTGTCTCAGCCAAAAAGAAAGGCCATGACAAACCTTATCTAAGCAAATCTTATCAAGAAACAATTTGAATAGCTAAAGGTACCAGATTCAACTGGATCTTTGAAGCTAAGCATGATGAGTCCTGGTTAGTATTTGAATTGTTAGTATTTGAATTTGAGATTACCAACAAATGCCAGGTGCTGTATACTTTATTTCAGAAGAAAGAACTGGCAAAACCACCTCTTAAATATTCCTTGCCTAATAAAATTCTAGGAAGGTTGACCAAAAGGTAAGTAACAACATCAGAAAATGACAGAACCTGGGGAAGTCACTTTTTTTGACCACAACTCCCAGAATTCCCAGCTAGGTTGGCCCAATGCCATTGGCATTGAGGTCCAAAAAGCTGAGTTTTGCTTCATGCCTTTTATAATGCCATGCCAGTTTCCATTTCAATTTGAGAAGGTCCTGTGGGCAGAGCTGTCAACTAGGTTTTAAAGGGCTCTGTTCATGTCTGTTTCTGTCATCCACAGCTAATTTATATGGCTAAGCGTACCATTGCAAATTAAATAAAAACTTGATTCTGAGGGAGAGGTGCAGGGGGAGCCAACTGTTTTCAAGAAGAAGTCAAGTACAATTTTGGTCACTTTGTAACAGGGGGAGGTTTCCGAGTAATGAATGATGCAATAGCATATATGTACATTTAAGTTAACATTCTTTGAACAGGCAGCCATGTTTTTAAAACATCCCCCTGCAATAGGATCCATCTGCATGAAATGGTAGAATTATTTCCTGCTTGTAGTATTTATAGTGTTTTGATTAGATACAGCAGGACCTGTTTCCTGCATCCTTTAGTCATGCAAGCAGAACATTAAACTCTATTTCTTCATCTAGAGATTTCCCAAGAGGCGGGATGTCTAATAGTTAGAAACTGGACTGGAGAATCCCATGTTCTAATTCCCGCTTCTGCAGAAAACTCTCGCTGGGTGGCTTTATTCCAGTTGCTCTGTTTCAAACTAACCCATCACACAAGGTTGCTTGAAGCAGGAGCAACTACAAATAATATCTGGTAGAAAGATGGGACATAAACTTAAGGAAGTAAAGTAAAAGGTCCAGCATAGTGTAGTGGTTTTAGCATTGGACCACAACTCTGAAAACTAGAGCTTAGCAGAATATGGAAGGTGTTGTTCCATAATGCCACAAGGCAGCGATGCAATACATCTGCAATAGCATTCAAGGAGAAACTAGAATACTAGCAGGTTTAGACTGAACCATAGCACTATTTGTACTGAAGGACTGTTTGTTTATCTACCTTGGCTATCCCCTCCTGGTTCTTTAAAATCAAACATATAATAATAATAATTCTAAAAGTAATTCTAAAAATAAGCGTTAAAAATCACAATGGTAAAAAGCATTCCCAATTAATCCAAACAATAGTTTCAATCTGAAAACATGGCAGCTAACCTGGAATACCAGAGAGAGAGAGAGAGAGAGAGAGAGAGAGAGAGAGGTCATCAACAGCAAACCTCAGGAAGGAGAAGAAGAAAATAACAAGCTGCTTTCCACTGTGCCAGATATATCTAGGTCTATAACATCAGGTCTACTGGAGAAGTCAAGGTATTCCATGACACTGTCCTATCCAAATACTAATCAGGACCAACTCTGCTTGGCTTCCAAAAGGAAAGCAAATCAAATGAGCACAGAGCGATATGAAGACATCCCTTGCTTTTCACTGTCCATCATATGTCCATTCTATGGACAGGAAACATACAGAAAGCAGGTTTAGAAGGGGTCTTGGCCATTATGTGAGGGAAGTAAATGATTTTGAATTCCACAATGTTAAAAAAAATGAAATATGCATCGCAGGCAATTTGACCTTGGAATTGCCTTAGACCTTGAATTCTGGATGGCATGTTTTTAACATTGGTTGTATTTTAATCACTTCTAATGTTGTAATTTTAAACTATTTTAGTTGAATTTGTTATTGTGAGACACTGTGTATGTGCCATTGTAAGCCGCCTTGAGTCCCCCTGCTGGGGTAGAGAAAGGCGGAGTATAAATATGGCAAATAAATATGGCAATAAATAAAGAAATAAATAAATAAGTTTGTAAATAAAATTTCTGTTGGAATATTGCACCAAACTTTTATGGACGGTCATTGGAGTGTTACCCCTTCTGATGGTGCCCGTGCAGTTCACATGCACCGCACCCCTCTTAATGATGTCACTGTGTTCACTACAGCCTTAGGAGAACCTGTTTTTTCGAATTGAGGCAATCATTTTGGGTACCCTTACAATTACAGAGCTGGCCTCAGGGGCCAGCACTGTAGGTGTCAAAACCCATGCCCCATGCAGGGTCCCAGTACTGCCTTCTTCAGCCTTCTGGCCTTGCTTCTCCTCATGTTTCATTGCCATTGCTTGTTCCCCAGCCCTTTCCAAGCATACAAGAGGAAGAGGAAGGAGCATTAGCCACTTCAATGACTTTGCCGCCCAGTCCTTCTGGGCAGTGGAATTAACACAGCAAAGGGTAATGCTGATGTTGACAGAGAGGGAGACTCATTCAGAAAGGAAGGCCCAGGGAAAGCCTTTTGCTTAAAGTCCCCCTCCCTGTGAATCTTGAGCTAAGAACTGTCTTGAGACTAATGGGCAGTAGGGATGTGGCATCTGCCTGCCTCATTATGGCGCAGGATGCTGCTGTCCCATAGCCCTCTGTGCCATGTTGTGATGAAAGTATAAATGACCACCAAGTTGCACATGGCCATCTGGATCCAAGCAGAGGAAGGAAATACCATGTCACTAATAATTTGCATGCCCCAGGAAAGCCTCCATATTGAACTGCCCAATGCCTTGAATCTGGAACCTCACCGGGTTTTTAAAAACTCATTTTGAAGATTATGCACAAGAGATAAGAGATTTCAAGCAGGAAGCAGAAGTTATCCCTGGAATGACCCCTGTGGTGGAGAGCAAACTGTACATTCTGGCATGAATTAAGAACAGCAACCAATTTCCAGAGTGCTCCTGATTTAACATATAATGTAATTCCATAATGCAGTTTAATGACATTGAACTTGTTAAAAGGCAGTATAGGCTCATATAGTGCAGTTCAATACCATTAAACTGTATTATATGGCAGTGTAGATGCGGCCTAAGTTAATATCAGGAAACAGCTTGGTTACCACTCTCCAATTGGAGGCTGATGTTTAGAATTACATGTATCTGATTCCCTCCTTTCCCCGCCAAAGGTCTGAAGGACTGGATGGGCCAGACAGGTCTCAAGTCTGCCACCTCAAGAGCAGTTCTATTGTACTCACAGCCCATTTTGCAGCCCTATGCACTACCAAAGGGGCAGACACCATGCATCTCTCAAGCCACAAAGAATATCTGACACTAGATCACATTTTTTAAAAATTAAATTACTTTTCAAAAACTAAGTGATAGAATTTAAATACATAGCTTTGTTAGTCTGGATCAGTATGCAATTGGAGCTTGTATCATCTTTGGGGCTAATTGATAGACAGACTACATGTTTTATATATATATATATATGGGCATTACCAAATTCTTTCTCTCTGTTAGTCTCAGAGGTGTTACAACATTACTCTGCATTTTAAAAATCTAAGTACTGGATTGAAAATATGTGAGCATCAGTTACTACTAAATTTTAACATTGTTACATTTAACAAACATTTTTTTAAAAAAACCCCTAATATTTTCAATTCCTCAAATTGTTTTTGCAAATGTGAATGAATAAGGCAGAGAATTCCAAACATTTCATGTTGTTGTTGTTCATTCGTTCAGTCGTCTCCGACTCTTCGTGACCTCATGGACCAGCCCACGCCAGAGCTCCCTGTCGGCCGTTACCACCCCCAGCTCCCTCAAGGTCAGTCCAGTCACTTCAAGGATGCCATCCATCCATCTTGCCCTTGGTCGGCCCCTCTTCCTTTTGCCTTCCACTTTCCCCAGCATAATTGTCTTCTCTAGGCTTTCCTGTCTCCTCATGATGTGACCAAAGTACTTCAACTTTGTCTCTAGTATCTTTCCCTCCAGTGAGCAGTCGGGCTTTATTTCCTGGAGGATGGACTGGTTGGATCTTCTCGCAGTCCAAGGCACTCTCAGCACTTTCCTCCAACACCAGAGCTCAAAAGCATCTATCTTCCTTCGCTCAGCCTTCCCTAAGGTCCAGCTCTCACATCCGTAGGTTACTACAGGGAATACCATGGCTTTGACTAGGCGGATCTTTGTTGCCAGTCTGATGTCTCTACTCTTTACTATTTTATCGAGATTGGACATTGCTCTCCTCCCAAGAAGTAAGCGTCTTCTGATTTCCTGGCCACAGTCTGCATCTGCAGTAATCTTTGCACCTAGAAATACAAAGTCTGTCACGGCCTCCACGGTTTCTCCCTCTATTTTCCAGTTGTCAATCATTCTTGTTGCCATAATCTTGGTTTTTTTGACGTTTAGCTGCAACCCGGCTTTTGCGCTTTCTTCTTTCACCTTGATTAGAAGGCTCCTCAGCTGCTCCTCGCTTTCGGCCATCAGAGTGGTGTCATCTGCATATCTGAGGTTGTTAATGTTTCTTCCAGCAATTTTCACCCCAGCCTTGCATTCATCAAGCCCCGCACATCGTATGATGTGTTCTGCATACAAGTTAAAAAGGTTGGGTGAGAGTATGCAGCCTTGCCGTACGCCTTTCCCAATCTTGAACCAGTCTGTTGTTCCGTGGTCAGTTCTGACTGTTGCTACTTGGTCCTTGTACAGATTCCTCAGGAGAGAGACAAGGTGGCTTGGGATGCCCATCCCACTAAGAACTTGCCACAATTTATTATGATCCACACAGTCAAAGGCTTTAGAATAGTCAATGAAGCAGAAGTAGATGTTTTTCTGAAACTCCCTGCCTTTCTCCATTATCCAGCGGATATTGGCAATCTGGTCTCTCGTTCCTCTGCCTTTTCTAAACCCAGCTTGAACATCTGGCAACTCTCGCTCCATGTATTGCTGGAGTCTTCCTTGCAGGATCTTGAGCATTACCTTACTGGCATGAGAAATAAGGGCCACTGTACGGAAGTTGGAGCAGTCTTTCGCGTTTCCCTTTTTTGGTATGGGGATATAAGTTGATTTTTTCCAGTCTGATGGCCATTCTTGTGTTTTCCATATTTGCTGGCATATGGCATGCATCACCTTGACAGCATCATCTTTTAAGATTTTAAACAGTTCAGCTGGGATCCCGTCGTCTCCTGCTGCCTTGTTGTTAGCAATGCTTCTTAAGGCCCATTCAACTTCACTCCTCAGGATGTCTGGTTCTAATTCATTCACCACACCGTCATAACTATCCTCAATATTATTATCCTTCCTATACAGATCTTCTGTATAGTCTCGCCACCTTCTCTTGATCTCTTCAGCTTCTGTTAGGTCCCTGCCATCTTTGTTTCTTATCATACCAATTTTTGCCTGAAATTTACCTCCAATGTTTCTAATTTTCTGGAAGAGGTCTCTTGTCCTTCCTATTCTGTTGTCTTCTTCCACTTCCACGCATTGCTTATTTAAAAATAGTTCATTTCATGTTGGTGGGACATTTTTAGACATGCATCATTTTGCAACATAGTATTTCAGTTTTCCTAGGAAACAGGAAGTTAAACCAACCTAAGAGTTACAGAAACATGCATAGAATAATAGAGTTGAAGGGACCTCATGGGCCACCAAGTCCAACCCCTTGCCATGCAAAAAAATATAAATTATAATAACCAATTGTATGGCTACACAACATATCTCATGAAAATTTTTCATTTATGTTCTTAAAATATTTGATTTGTAAGATAATTACATACATTTCCAAGATTTTTTGTCATTTTTCACATTTGACACACATTACACATCACAGTCAACACAATAATGTGTTGCAACACAGTTTGGAAAGCTCTGGGATAAGGGATAATAAACCAGCTACCTCATCCAGAAAGGAAAACAGACTCTGGAAAAAAAAATCAAGATTTTCCTTTTTGTTTTGATTTTACCTGCATATTCTCAGCTTTGCATCCAAACTCCATTTTGAAATTACCTCGGTTTTCCTCTTCTCCTGCCATCCATCCCATGTGTTCTTCCCCCTCTTTCTGCCAATGACTCAAACCTGAAATTGTGAAATTTGTTGTTGTTAATGCTAAGGCTCTACAAAGGTTCCTCTTGACCTGACACCAAAGCCTGGCTCTGTCTGGTAGTTGCACTTCTTACAGCTATACTGCTAACTTAGTCTGAGATGGGCTTTTAACTCATTTTGCTAATCCATACTTTCAGGGTCAGACCATATGCAAGGCTTTCCCTGTATTTGGAAGGCAATGCTCGCTTGAATGTTAAAAGACGGATGTTAGTCATTGAAAGTCAAACATGCACTTCTTGTTTGAAATCTGATTGATGAGGCAGCCCTGTTGTTAAAGAAAAAAGTGTGCTAATAGCAGGGAATACACATTTCCCTTGATGTTCAATTTGACTCAAGTATGTTGCCAGGGGCCCCCAGTGTCCAATAAGATCTGTTATTGAAAGCATTCCAACTTCTGTCTTTCATGGATTGGCTTACGTGGATGTCAAGTTAATAACGTCATGCTAGTTATACTTACCAGTGTAAGTATGCATACACTGTTGTCATACCAATACTAATAATGAAACAGAGCTGACTACCCAGTGATTCAACTAGCCTAAGAAGGAGGTTGACAATATACCCAAAGACCAAAAGAAACATCCCAGGCTTCCCTTAACACTGGCTATTTAACTCTGCTTAATGCCATCCCCTCCCCATGAAATGTCCTTCAGCAATGACCTCCTTTTGAGAACTGTACGTAACCATGAAAGTAGTTGCCAGAAAGGAGGCCAAAAGTACAGATGGAAGTAAGGATCCTGCTTGACTTCTCAGGAGACAATTGGTCTGTGCTTGAAGAGTGCATCCTGAGAGGAAAATGCTGTCTTCAAAAATGCTTTTATCTCTAAATGCTTTCCATTGCATTGGAGAAATATTAGCTGAAGTTCATTTTCAACTCTAGATCTTGAGTTACAGCACACATTTTTGCACAGATGTGCCAAATCTTTATAAGCATTAGTAAATGTTTTGGGGGTTGTATGTGCCTTGTCATTGGTAAACAAAGAGTGTTAGTGTTGCTAGAAACATACTGAGGGGAGATGGGACAGCATATAAATAAAGTTGACTTAACTAGAGAAAAAGGGTGTCTTCCAAGATTGGGAAATCACAGTGAAGCCTGGATCAGCCATGGAGTGGGGAAGATGTAGGAAGTGTTGTAGTATGCTTTTATTATTCCTTCCCAAAGTGATATTCTGCCAGGAAAAAAAAGACTGGGTGGAAGGGAAGGGAGGCCTTCAAGCCTTTTTATATCTGATCATCCAGACACCTCAACAGGCAAAGGGTAACCTTTCCAAAATGGCAACCTGCCATTCCTTGAGGTTTATGATTTGCTGAACCTCCCCCACCACTTATGTTTGAAATCCAAAGCACTTGTAACTTTGGCAAGGGAGAAGCCTCCTTCATTTGGTATAGTGAGGAGGGGGATCTCCCTACAGCCTTCTTCTACATTGCTGTTCCCCTATTCCATCATTTGCACTAAGGGCAGAGGGTGACAGTACAATCTCAGGAAGAAAGCCAGGGACAGAGGTGTACAAAGCAAACGCATTTGATCTATGGACCTCAGGTACAGACACTGGAAAAGACTGCATATGAATTTACAATTATATACACAATTTTATGTTAAATTATCATTGTTAAGGTTTCTAAAAAGACCTCTGGGTTTTTGAGTTTATTTTTAGTCCTTGGAAGTCTTATGATGTTTGTGTCTATGTGCTTCCAAGTCATTTGTTGATTTATGGCAACCCCATGGATTCTGAAGTGATTTCTTAGACAAAGGGTACTCAGAGGTGACTTTGTCAGCTCCTTCCTCCAAATATATAGCCTACAAAACATGGCATTCATTGGCAATCTAGCAATGCGGCAATGTAAGATGGGTTTCTATCTAAACTTACTGCCCTTGGTCTCCCATTCAAGTATTAACAGGGGCTGCCTAGGTTTCAGGTTCAGGCAAGATCTGGTACCTTTGAAGTATTTAGGCTGGAAGATTCTACATTCAAGAAACTGAGGAATGAGACATAAAATAAGCCCATCTGCCACAATTTCTAAATGCGGAGGACAGAAAGGCCAGCCCTGGCTTGCACCAGGATGAAGCAACTTGCTTCTAATGGTACCGCCTGAAAGGAATTAATGAAGGAAAGAACCGATCCATGAATGGTAAATCAATAGGACTTGTTGACCTGTGTGGAACAATTTGGACAACCATGGGCAGTCATAATGACTAAGAGACATAGGCATGTCCCTGCTGAAAACAGGGTACTTATTTTGTGACTGTTTAGTTTAGAAGACAATATGTGTATGGAGGAACATTTTTTTGTATTAATTCTTAACTAGTTTAATATTCTGTTGCTCTTTTAAGATTATGCTTATTGTTTTAAACTGCTCTAAATTGATTTTGTTCTGTACTGCCTGGTTATCCTTGATTATACGGTGGGATACAAATACATAAATGGAGTAAATATGTACAGTTATCCTGGAGATGGAAAAAGCAAGATCTCTGATATGGAAATATTTATAGAGATTTTTTTAAAAAAACCTAGAATGTGGAATCATCCACTGAAGCTGAATGGAGTAAAATTTAGAATAAAGGGAAGTATTTCAGACAGTTCTTAGTTAAACTATGGAGTTTACTATCAAATGATGTAATGGCAGCTGTAATGTACGACAGCTCCAAGGAGGAATGGATGGATACATAGCGAATCAGGCTACCAGGTTGACCTATCTTGATGGATTCATATGCTCTCCAGTAGCAGAGGCAATGTGCTTATGTATATGAAGGGGAGGTCAGTCATTACATTCATAATTGGGATTCCCAAATGCATCTGGTTCACCACTGTGTGAACAAATTCTGGACTAAATGGGCCTTTGATACGATCTGACTTGGCTCCATATTTACATCTTGAAGGCACCAGAATTGGGGAGGCTCCTGCATCAAATTATTACATATGTAATTGCTATAAGTGTAACATGCCAGGGAAGAGGAATTATGCCAGGAATTGATCCTATGCCAGTTCAAAATGGGCTTAAGATAACCCCCAAGTAGAGCTGAGATCCAAATGTCTGATTTCCTCTTATTTGGCAGTGTAATTTGAAAGGGGAAAAAACAAGCAGAAGATGCCATTCACGTACCTTTGCCAAAGCATTTATAGGAAATGAAAACATATGCAAAAAGTATAGTATTTGGTTCTGAGATATCCATCCCCAAACATTCAGGCCATTAGTTGGCTCCCTGCCACATATCTGCTAGGTGGTATCACAAGCCCCCATTATAGGGTTTAGGTGTTAAATTAAGCTAAGAAGCCCTTAGAGGGCCATGGCCCAAGCACAGTGGTTCTCAACCTGTGGGTCCCCAGTTTACCAGCTGTTAGGATTTCTGGGAGTTGAAGGCCAAAACACCTGGGAACCGCAGCCCTTGTTAGAGTTCAGTCTGTGATTGTATCTAATGATCAGGGTACATGGGGAATGACAGTGAGATTTATGTACCTAATAATTATGTTTTTACTGATGAGGTTGCTATTGATGCAGAGAATGACAATGGGATTCCTGTTCAAAGTGTCTTTTCTTATGAAAATGTTCCTGAAGGGTTTGGGGATGATGGTATGGTCCCTGGAAGAGGGTCTGAATTGTTACCAGATAATTCCCATGACTTTCAGCCTGAGAATAGCTTGGCTCCTGGGCCAGCTGCAGAAATTAATGAGCCAGTAGATAGAAGGCATTCTGTCAGGTTGAGACAAAGAATGATAACAGAGTCAAGACTGCAACAAAATCCGTTCCTTGTCGCTTGGGACAATGAGCAGATTAGGGGATAAAAGTGCCAAGTACAGAATCTGTAGTTCAGATGAAGCATCGTTTGGAATTGAGTCAAGACATCCTTCTAGGACCTTGGAAGCTTTGATTTGGATAGATTCATGTGTTAAGTGCATTTTGATTCATGATTCAGCTTTGGAATTTTATCTTAGAAGTTTCTGCCTTTGTTTTTCATGAACTTTGATGGACTAATTTCCTGGATTATTTGTTCCTGCTTATCTTTCTACCTAATTGGATTTGCCTATTTTTATGGAGTGCTTTTTACTGCTACTGCTTTTAAAATATCTTCTACTCAGTTATGTGGTGTTTAAAGTCAGAGGGCTTTCCTGGCCTGGAGTGCAACAGCCCTAGCAGCTACCTGTGGCTGTATTATGGGCTATACATGTATGTAGAGAGCATGGTGAAGTAGCTTGAGTGTTGTACTAGGAGAATAGGAAAATAAAACAAAATGCAAAATCCACAGAAGAGCAATGCCTAACCAAAATGCACAAAAGACTACATGCAAGCTTTCAGAGTTTTACAGGATTCCTTGTTTGGAGAAAGAAAGAAAAAGGCAAAGTCACAGGCCTACATTTTGTATCAGATGTTGTTTCTGTTGCTCAGTTGGTCTGGAGGGATCTCAGTACAGGCAGAGGCCACTCTGCTTTGGGCCACATGGGAACTGAAACAAAGGACAGTAACATTTAAACTCCAGCAACAGCAGTAAAAGCAATTCATTTGGAATCAGAGTGAAGTCACAGGCCCCTTCCTTATGTATAAAACCGATTTCCTCAAGAAGATCCTGTACTGCTGCATTGGAAAAACATTTAGCTACTGGACAGGTAAAGCTCTGCCAATTATAATCCAAAGAAAAAGAGTTCAGTCTCAGTCCTTACTTCTCTCTTGTTTAGGATTCCCCTGTTGCAGCTAAATCTAGTATCTTCAATTCCAGAAAAAATATACAATATATTCAGGGGTAGCCATGTTGGCCTTACAGCCGAGAAACACCAAAGCAAACCAAGCCAGAATCTGAAAGTGACTCCAGATTTTTCTTTTTTTTCTGTATGTTTTTTGAAGCATCTTTAGCATATTTATTTATTTATTTACAGTATTTATATTCCGCCTTTCTCACCCTGCAGGGAACTCAGGGCGGATTACAATGTACATATACATGGCAAATATTCAATGCCATAGACACACAACATATATAGACAGACACAAAGAGGCCATTTAACATTCCAGCTTCATGAGGATATTCTGGCCACCAGGGGAGCTTTTGCTTCACCGTCCATTTCTGACACTGATATAATTCTTCCTCATTCTTTGCATGCTTGTTGGAGATTTTTATGGCATTGTAAATTAGTTAAATTAGTTAAATTAGCCTCCCCACATAAGCAGTACCTAAATTTCCTACTTGACAGATGCAACTGTCTTTCGGGCTGCCAAGGTCGACAGTGAGCTACACAATGGTTGGAAGCTCACTCCGACCCTGGTGGCTTCGAACTCATGACCTTTTGGTCAGTAGTGATCTAAAGCTACGTCACAGTCCCGGTGCAGTCTTTTGCCTGATAAGCCAGTGGAGTTTCAAAAGCCTGCAAGATACATTTTGGTTTGCCAAAATCTTTTGGGGATTTAGGGATTTGTTTTATATAGGAAAATATGCATGTATGTATAAATGTGTTAAAATTGTTTGTTAACTTATGGCAACCCCAGACATTTCAAGGGTTTTTGAACAACAAGGAATACTCAGAGGTGGCTTTGCCAGGTCCTTCTTCTGAAATATATCCTGAAGCACATGGTATTTGACAGTATCACATCCAAGAAGTAAACCAGGACTGACCCTGCTTGGCATTCAAAATCAGACAGGATCCAGTACCTTGTTATTCCAGGTCAAAAAGTTGATTAAAATACAAGCTAAATCTCTTTTTAAAGAGTTATTTTTTTAACAAAGAAGCAAGAGAAATGCTCCCCGAAAGCCAATGCCCATAAGAATTTGAATGTTGCAATTTGAAAATGGTTTGGAGTGGTACAATCTGTCGGGGTATTTCCACATGCCACCTGTTTCCAAACCGGAACCTTTTAGATGCATTCTGCAACAATCAGAGCTATCTCCTAAATCCTAAACAAATACATTAATTGCTTTCAATTTATCAGTCTCAGATCACTCGGTCTAATTACCATTCATCTAGGGTTTGTGTTTTTAATGGTTTATGGGTATTGTTGGTAATCTTTTAATTTCTCATTAAAAACAATATCTTCTACGCACTATGTGTGAAAAGCTCTAATCCGATAAATCAAGCAAGAGTAACACGGTTAAAAGGAAATCAGCGAAACAATATTTGGGGTTTATATATTTCTGCCAGTCAATTTGTAATTAAAAGTTGCTACTTTAAAAAAAAAAACAACACAGTTGTTGCTGTGAAAGCCATTATCAGTCAGCATTTTCATATGAATACTGCTTTAATTAATTAGCAAAAAGTAAATACATTATATATCAAAAACGCTTTCCAACTGAACTCATGCATTCCAGAACAAAAGGCTTAATAAACGACACAAAAGAGGGACAAATTAGCTGATCCCACCTTCCAATTCCCTCCCCCTTTCGCTTGAGAGTCTTTGAAAGTTTTCTAAGGTTTTTTCCCCCTCCATTCTTGTTTTTATTTCTTCTTGTTGTTGTTCTTTCTTTTTAAGAATGCATTGTTTGCCTCTCTTTGGATAAGGTTGGAGGGATGCTAGACAAACAGAGCGTACACACAAACCATTCAAAGTAAATTGATTTTGAAATCAGTTTTGCTGGGTCTTAGAAAACAAGAGTTTTATGATTATTAAAAACGGAATGTAATTACGATCACATACAACGTGGTCCCACTGGAACAACTTATTTACTGAAGACTGAAGGGTTATGCTTTGGCTGAGAAAATGCTTCATTAAACCAATTTTTTCTTGGTCTTGCTAGATGCTGGAGGGGAAAACCCCTCTTTTTCAACAATCGAGGAAGTAGGGAAGCCAGGACAGCCCCTCTTTTGATGGTTAGGCGGCTTGTAATTTACACACTGATCCTATTCAGCCAATTCTGTGGAACCTGTGACTGGAAACTTTTTAAAGTCGTCAATACTAAACGGTCAATTTTGTGTCAGCTTGGTTTTTCTTGGAAGAAAATACCCCAGCAATACATAGAGGGTCTTTTTGCACTTGTAGGCTACATGGTGTAGTAGGGAGCCACCTTCTCCTATCTTGGTGTGATAGTCTTCTGTGGCCTCTGGGAGGACTCAACTATTCAGCACCAGAGGGAGGCAGGAACTTACTTTGGTGGTCGTTGCAGTGGTTCAGCTGGAGAGGCTAAACGCAAGGACCCAGCAGTCAGGCACAGGTAGCTTTTTCACCACCTACCCACCTTCATGGCTGACGTATACAATGTATTTCCTGTCACAACTTTGGTTGTATGGCATGAGATTTAGTCCAAGTTTTGGGAAAAGCAGGGCTTGCATGTCCATTATGGTTGTCAGACTGAAAACCAATAGAATCCTGGAATTAAGAGAGACCCCCGTGGCCTATCCACTCCAACCCCTGCCATGAAGAATTACACAACCAAACGCATGGCCATCCAACCTTAGCTTTAAAACATGCCTAAAAGGAGACTCTACTACACTGAAAGGCAGTGTATTCCACTGTCAAACAGCTCTTACCATCAGGAAGGTCTGCCTAATGTTTAGGTGAAATCTCTTTACCCATTTCACCTTTTCTAGTTTCTCAAGCAGCAGAAAACAAGGCTGATTCCCCCTTAATCTGATATCCTTTCAAATATTTAAACATTGTTATCATGTCCCCTCTCAGGCTTCTTTCCTTCTAAGCTAGACATACCCAGATCCCTAGGCCATTCCTCATAGGGCTTGACTTCCAGAGCCTTGAACATTTTGGTTGCACTCCTCTGAACACCTTCTAGCTTCTCAATATCCTTCTTGAATTGTGGTGCCCAGAACTAGACACACTATTTTAGCTGTGTTCTGGCCAAAGAAAATTCTATTTTTTTATAAAAGAACTTGAAGATCCATGGATTTTGGTATCAGGGAGGGGAGCAGTCCTAGAACCAACTTTAGCCCACTGTAGGTCAATGAATGCCCGTACTGGCTTCAACGGCCCCCAGCATTTGTTCATACATGTGTTTGCCCTGGGTCTGAACACTGAAGTAAGACTAGGCTGCCTCCCTTTTCAATGACTATTGGAACAAAAGTTACTTAAAATACTATTGGACAACATTTATGCATCTCATTCAACTTAGGACCCGATTAAACATTACTGTATATACAAATTCATGTGAGAGTCAACATGGTGTAATGGTTTGAGCCTTGGACTATGACTCTAAAAACATTAAAATCCCTGCTTGCCCTGGAAATCTACTGGGCACCCATCCAGACAGTCCCAAAATGTGGTCCAAACAATGCCTCCGGTAAAAAAGTTATTTTTAACCTTTGTTTGTTCTGAATTACTTAAATACCTCATTAGATTTGGTCCTTCCTGAAAGGCATGGGTCTGATGGGGTATTGGACCTGTGGAGACTCACTTCCGGGGTTGCTTTCTGCAATATCGAGGGTTGGTCCTCATAGCCATCCTGCACCTTTTGGGCTCCACAACAACTACAAACAAATGCATTTGCCAAAAGCCAGATAAACATTTTTAAAAGGAAAATTGCTGTGGGAGTGGGTGATTTAGAGGGGTGGAAGGAGAAGGTCCTAAATTCTTTCCCTGTCACTGCTTTTCTCATTTTTCAATCAGCCTGCCTAATAACTGCTTCTCTCAGCACAAAGGCCAGCCAGGTTTGCATTAGAAGCATTTACATGTGACACGAAGCAAGGTCTTTGAAGAATTAATCTTCAGCATTGTCAGGTTTGCCATGCTGGTTAAATCAGACCAGCTATGTAATTAAGCAATAACCTTATAGCCAGAAACAGCCAGAAACTGTCCTTAGGCATATGAACAAGCCACCAGAAAAGGAAGTATGGCTGAGACTCCATCATTTAAATTCAACAACCACAAAAATGCAACTCTTTGACCCTCTTTGACCAGCCTTCAACTAAAATTCTTTGTGGATTTATTTCTAAGCAACTTATAAATATACCTGTAGATGGCTTTGCAAGGACTAGAACTTCAGATCATCTTCCAAGTCCCTTTCTCCAAGTGTTTCAGTCAAATTAAGTGTGGCCGGTAGCTCTGTGAGAGAGAGAACCTTTTCAGTAGAAACACCCTAGTTATAGAAAGTATTCCAGATAATTGTTGGGCATCCAATACCAGCTGAGAACCTTTGAATTTTTCCAGATGTTTCCGTTTTAACACAATTCTGTGATCTTTGAATAAATATTTTGAGTATGCTTGAAGTTTATTATCATTTTTAAATTATAAGTACCCAAATGAATATTGAATGCAATCCTTAAGATATCAGGTTTTCATGATTCAAAACTTAAAGCTGCTATAACAGAAACATTTTCCATCCCAGAAACCAAATACCAATTTCAAAAGGACTTGGAGGCCATGTTCCATTCATGGCTAAGGATATAAGGACAAAGGATAGAAAAAATGAGGCCAAAACAAAATGGAGGGAACCAAATATTTGGATATTTGGATGTTTTTCAACCAAGCATACAAACCGCAGCAGACACATCCTAGGCAAGTCTACATGGGAGCAAGCCTGCCAGGCACAGCTCCATTCCATGTTGGGTATTCAAAGCAAGGTGCTTTAAAAAAATGTGAATGTGCTCTTATCTTTGCTCAATTATAGCAAGTAGAAGAAATATGCCTTTATCCCAAAACCTCAGGTTTCCTTATCCTTGTGATACAATACTGGGATCATGCAACAAGAAAACCGTAAGTCTGGCTATTGCATTATATACCTTCTGAAGTTTCTAAACCCATTGTTCAGAGGCCACCCCACATAAACAAGTTAGTGTAGTTTCATCTGAATGTACTTAGGATTTTGCCATTCCAGATAAGGGATGCTTGACTTGTAACATTTCTTACTTCACTTGCTTCATGATAGGTTTGCATTTGGTTTTACTGCAAGCTACATTTGTAGAGAAAGAGAGGGAAGGCGGGGTATAAATAAACATAATCATCATCACCATTGTAAAAGCAGGAAGGATCTCGTCTACTCATTCAGCTACTTAGGGCCCTTTACCTTGAAGACCAGCATTGTTAATTAGGAGTCAATGAACACTGACCATAATTTGCCCAGTTTCCTGTTGTGGCAGAGCAATCCCTCATGGAAAACACTGCATTGTGGGGGGTATATAAAGCTTACCATAGCCTCCATGAGAAGTGCTGTTGCTCCTGCTCCATCACTGTTTTGAAAACACACCTCCCTTCTTTCCCAAGACAGCCTCGATTTTTATTATTGCTATATTTGATTCCGCCACCCATCTGGAAACATCTCACCTCCCTCTGGCCCTCATAAATTACAGAACTCAGCTCAAAAAGAAAGCAGTTGATGGAATCAAGACCTGTTGGCCTTTGGCAATCCTTCCAGGAATGTTTAAGTCTTTCACCAACAAGGAGAATAAAGCCTTTGATGCTTTGGACTTCGGATTTTATGAAGATGAAGACCATGCTGTAGGGTTCAGCCAACTCATGAAGTGTCAAGTGTGGGGCATTCTTTCATCTCGTCTCTGGAGTGAGGAATCAAGGATGCTCCCACTTATTGCAACTGAAGATGAAGAAGCAGGAAGCAATGGGGAAGGAAGGCTTGTTTCATTTTGTGTAGGTCTTAGTATATATATCAACTCCCACATTCCCTTCATACTATGCATTAAGAGTTTTGCCTGTCTGTTCTGGAGACTACATCAGATAAGGGGAAACTGGAAAACTGCACATACGTTCACTCTCTGGTTTTGAAGTTCTGTTGTTGAGACCGCAAGGCATTTCTCCCTTTCTGGACACCTGCTATGCAGTCAAGAAAAATGTATCTTGCGCATATGATTCAAGGGGGGGGGGCACTCTAAGGAAATCTGCCACTTCAGAAGAAACACCAAATCAGGGCAATGGGGAAATCTGCATATTCGATCATATTTTTCCATCACCCCTGCAGGAGACTAGAAAGTTTGCTTGTGGATTTTACAAACTGCTCTGTGGAGTAGAGGAACAATTAAGTATCATTAGATAACACGAAGAAACATTAGGTAATTATACATATTAACTTTAAATTCTGATTGAGCAGCTTGGTTGTTAAGTGTCTCCACCTTATGACTGCCTATCCTAGAGTTTTCTTGGCAAGTTTTATTCAGAGGAGGTTTGCCATTGCCTTCCTCTGTGGCTGACAGAGTGTCATCAAATGGATTCCCAGGGCTCCTATAAAAAAAGGATTGCAGGAGAAATTATAACTCTATGAGACAAGAGGGCTCTGGCAAACTCCTCACCGTTGGCAGTATAGATAATACTGATCCTCAGCTAATGCATGTCCAGTCTAGAGGCAGGTAAGCATTTGGTTTGGTTTGATAATGGTCTTTGGAGAGTCAGAGATTGGTTCTGCAATGGCTCCCAAAGTGACCCATTTATGGTGTAATCAGGTGTCAAACAGGGATGCATTATTTTCCATCTTCATCACTATGATTCTGCACCTTGTTAATGGGAATCTTCTCACCGGTATGGAAATCACCTATTGGACAGATGGCCTCTCACTGAACATCAAGAAAACCATCCACAGGCACCAACCAATACTTCTGCAATGCCAGAAATACAGCTGAATGGTGTAATGTTAGAAAATGTTGACCATTTCTGCTACCTTGGCAACCACCTCTCAACAAAAGTCAACATCGACTGAAATACAACACCATCTGAGCTCTGAAAGTGCAACATCTTTTTTGAATGAAGCAGAGAGTGTTTGAGGGTTGGGACATTCATAGGGATGTCAAGATGCTTGTTTATAAAGCCATTGTCTTCCCAACCCTTTTATACGCCTGCAAAATGTGGATCATCTACAAACGTCACTCTCAACTTCTGGAATGATTCTGGAAATCTTGCAAATATCTTGGGAAGACAGGCAGAGAAATGTCTGCATACTGGAAGAAGCAAAGACCACCAGCACTGAAGCAACTCGAAATCTCGCGTCTCCACAATCAACTTGGCTGGACTGGCCATGTTGTCCGAATGCCCGATCTCCGTCTCCCAAAACAGGTACTCTAATCCCAACTCAAAAACAGAAAATGGAATGTTGGTAGACAGCAAAAGAGATTTAAAGATGGGCTTAAAGTTAACCTTAAAAGCTATGGCATAGGCACTGAGAACTGGGAATCTCTGGCCCTTGAGCATTCTAACTGGAGGTCAGCTGTTACCAACAGTGCTGTGGAATTCAAAGAGGCACGATTGGGGAGCAAAAGGGATAAACACGGCAAGAGCCAACCCTAATCAGGACCACCTTCCAGCTGGAAACTGATATCCTTGCTGCAAAAGAACATGCAGATCCAGAATAGGTCTCTATAGTGACCTTCCAAGGCTACACTTGAAAGGCAATCATACTCAGCCATGAATGATATAGACTATGATGATGATAATGACCTGTGGGGTTGACTTCAGGTTGTCACATCTTCTTTGTGACAGGGGATCTAAAAGTACAGGTACCCCACGAGTCTCTCTCTGTACAGAGAAAATCTATACTTATTGGATTTGATCAATACAAATGAGTGACTTCTATATAGAGGTTGCTTTTGACAACAGTTTATCAAAATTTACAATATCCCGCATAAATTTAGCCCACGAAGTTGACATTTGAACATTCAGTTGCAGAACAAGGTAGAAATGACCCTCCTGTAGACATGATAGTGATCCAGGAGTCTCTCAGGTGCTATATAAAGTGTACATTGAGTGAACCAAATTCATATGTTTAATGATAAAGATAAACCAGAAAGCTGCCTTATACTGAGGTCAGATCCTTGGTCCTTGTAGCTCAATACTAAGTATCTGACAGAACAATGCAAAGGTAATTTTAAATGCACTGGATGTAAAAGGCATCTAAAATGTATGTGTTAATGGGGGGAATTGAGAAAAAACAATATCACATTGTGCATTAGAATACTTAAAGTGCTTCTCATACTTATCTAAGTAATCTTTACAACTTCCCTTCAATGTAGATCAGGTCCATATCACAATGTGACCATATTTTGCATTGAAACAGCACTCAATACAAGTGAATCTTGATCTCAAATGAGGCTCCAAAGCTCTAGTGAAGTAACAAAGAGGTTATTCCAAACATGGCAACCAAAATGGCTTCATTGTTTCACTAACAAGATTTTTATATTATTTGCCGGGGAAAAGAAGGAAGAGATTTCCTTGCATTTAAAGAGCTTACATCAAAGACAGCTTGAATCCTTATAGCTGTATATTCTCTTTAATTAGTTTGTGCAACCCTGTGTTTGCATGGGAAGATGCAGAACATGTGCATGGACTTAATTAGGAAAACAACACATTACCTCTTAAGATAATGAATGGGAGATTATGGAAATTATTATTCTAGATCCATCCATGGGTCAGCTGAGGTACAGTATTCAATAAACTTTTTAAATACATTGAGGTCAGCTGTTCAGAGGCTGTCAGCAAAGTCACTTGATACCACTCTCACTTAAATGAGTAATTACAGGGAGTGCCTGCATCTGGCCTCTATGTTATACAACATATTGAACAATGATGGCATATATCTCCAAGTCTCCTGACATAAATAGACCTTTATATCACATTAATATCTATATTCATAAATCATATAGGCAATGGGTTGAGAATAATCTATTCAAGAATTAGTTGCTATTCAAAACCATGAATTCCAGCAAGACAAAGGTGCTCAGTTGGTTGTTCAACTGGCATTGATCCTAAAAAGATGTAGACCCAAGTTTTTACTGACATGATTGGACTATATTTGGAGAGTACAAATTCAGCTTCCAGCTAGGAAAGTTCTATGAAGATTCCCCCATACAAAAATTCCTGCTTTTAAAAAAATTAGTAATCAGAACTAATTTCATCTAGCCTTAATCCCTGTTCATTTAGGCATTGTTATTGGTGTATTGAAGAGTATGTATTCTCACTGCAGGATTAGTAACATAATGGGATCCTTCCCACTTTACCAAATCATAGAATCAGAGTTGGAAGAGACCTCATGGGACATCCAGTCCAACCCCCTGTCAAGAAGCAGGACAATCACGTTTAAGGCACCCTCCTCCCTATGACTTCCCCTCACATATTTATAGATGGCTATCTTGTCTCCTCTCAGTCTTCTCTTCTGCAGGCTAAACATGCCCAGCTCTTTAAGCGGTTCCTCATAGGGCTTCTTCTCCAGACTCTTGATCATTTTAGTCACCCTCCTCTGGGCACATTCCAACTTGTCAATATCTCTCTTCAATTGTGGTTCCCAGAATTGGACACAACATTCCAGGTGTGGTCTAACCAAGGCAGAATAGAGAGTTCAACGGTGACAAATGCAAGATACTCCATGACTTCCCTGGATCTAGACTAGTGGTTCTCAACCTGTGGGTCCCCAGCAGGCATGTAGCCGGGGGGGGGGGGGGGGCTTTGGGGGCTTCAGCCCCCCCCCCCCCAAATTCTCATGGTAGTCTGTGAAAAGGCCTTACTGGTACATTATTTAAACTGTTATGTTTATTCATATCATGATCTGATCACCATGCTCAATATATCTCATATGCATGGAGGTATTAGGGTAACGATACAAAAGGTTTGCTAGGGTAGACCCTCTTTCACTCAGACTCAGCCCCCCACCCCCCGAATCAAACTCAGCCCCTCCCCCCCAAATCAAAATCCTGGCTACGGGCCTGGTCCCCAGATGTTTTGGCCTACAACTCCCAGAAAGCCCAACTAGTTTACCAGCTGTTAGGATTTCTGGGAGTTGAAGGCCAAACGATCTGGGGACCCACAGGTTGAGAACCACTGATCTAGACACTATACTCCTATTGATGCAGGCCAAAATCCCTTTGCCTTTTTTGCTGCCGGATGACATTGTTGGCTCATGTTTAACCTTTTCACACGTACTGCTGTTGAGCCAGGCACCCCCCATTCTATGTCTTTGCATTTCATTTTTTCTGCCTAAATGGAGTATCTTGCATTTGTCACTGTTGAACTTCATTTTGTTAGTTTTGGCCCACCTCTCTAATCTGTTAAGATCGTTTTGAATTCTGCTCCTGTCTTCTGGGATAGCTAAATTGAGTGGGGTAGCTCAGGGCATATCTAGACAGCTCACAAAATGTGGGCGCACCTGGACTTTTACCTGGGGCATTCAAATGACACCTTAGATAAAAGAGAATGCATTTGGCACAAAGCAGGAAAACTCTGTTTTATGCTGAATTAATTTGAAGCTGGAAAGACCAGGGTCTTTTTGAAAGACCCGGGTCAAATCCAGTATGGCCGCTTTCTGGAATGCCTTTTCAGAAGTCCTGGGACTTCTGAGGGGGCAATCCCCATAGCCTTCTCACGTTGTCCAGGCTTCAAGAGCCCAGAATATCTGAGAGGGTTCTAACACCCTCATAGAATCAAAGAGTTGGAAGAGACCTCATGGGCCATCCAGTCCAACCCCCTGCCAAGAAGCAGGAATATTGCATTCAACTGCCCCCCCCCCCCCCCGAAAAGCCTTAAAAAGTAAAGATAACCTACGCAGCCACCATTTCCCCTTTTCTGGAGCTCTCCTGGTGCGTAGAAATGATGAATAGACAAGTATCCACTATTGTAATAATAACAAGATGTTAAATATCATTGAGTACTATATTAAATACAATAAATGAATGTAGGTTCTACATAGGCTGTTACAAATCACCATAAAACATGTATATTTACAGTAGAAGGCATAGAAATGATGCTCCAGAAGAAGGGAGGGGAATTGGTCCTGCCCCCCTTCTCCTGGCACATTATTTCTATGTGCCAGGAGAGCTCCAGAGAAGGGGGAATGGTGACAAGATAAGTTATTTTGGAATTTTAATGTTTTACTGGTTTTGTTTTGTGCTCGGGTGCCCTGCCAGAAATTCCGGCAGGGCATCTGGACACCCTCCCCCCCGAAGAAAGTTCAGAAGTTAGGGGGAGGTGTGTAGACTTTAACCTGAGCACAATCTCATTTAAGAAACCCGATTACACCTGGGTTAAAGGGCTGTGTGAAATCCCCCTCAGAGACACTGACTAAGCTCAGAGAAACCATTGCATATGACATTCTTGTAAAACAGAGCAATGAGTGGTTTTGGAAATAGGCAGCCAAGTACATACATTCCACTTTAAAGCCTTTGGCTCAAGGCGGTCATTTGTTTAACATGCACACAAATCTGCATTTCTCATGCAAGAAGGGGAAAAATTGCAGGGGGAGTAAAACTTCAAAGGACTGTTTTGTGGTTTCAGGCTAGCGAATGGAAGCTGCAAACCCCAGCTCCCAAATATGGAGAAGAAAACATCAGCACCACATGAACTTTTGGAAAGCAAGTACAGAAGAAGTGGGAGGGACACAAGGGAAGGCATTCATACATAGTGGTAATTTATTTTGAGATAGATCACTGGTCCAACAAGCTCAGGCCCCTTCCACATAGCTGTAGAAAATCCACATTGAACTGGATTACATCACAGTGTAGACTCAGATAATCCAGTTCAAAGAAAACATTGTGGATTATCTGCCTTAATATTCTGGGTTATATGACTGTGTGGAAGGCCCCCCAGGAAAACCTATTATAAATTTGTTACTTTTTAAGATGAAAATTCCCCAAACAAATTTATAATGATAAGTAGGAGATTCTAGGAGCTGTAGTCCCAAAGGTACCTAAGTATGACCCCTCTAGCTAGCAATGGCTCACTGAGACCTCAATCAAGGGCAGACTACACATCCAAATGGGTGGCTCCATTAAATAATTTCTTAGTCATCTAAGAAGTATGTTCAAGAGACTTCAGCCCTGTGCAAGCAAGAATTTATATTCTCCAGATCGCTTTCTTCTTGCAGTATCTGGGTCCCTGCATGCCAAACCTCCTCTGTGTCTCTTGTGATATCTTAACCCATTTATCCAAAAATATTTTTCCTGCAGATCTGCGTAAAAACCATGGGCACTGAGGAAGTTTTAAAACTGTGCATTCACAAGCAAAAGGCATGCGTGCCTAGGGCTTAAATGTAACATGATCGTTGAGAAAGACGTCAGCAATGGGGATAAATGCAGAACTCAATGAAATTCAAATCAGAAGTTCAATGTTGCTGTGTTTTCAGTCCTTTTTCTTGGACTGGAATATTTGTAGTGGCAAGACTGATAGAAAACCACTGATTTTTTCACATCTAACTCTAGGAAATTTAGGATCAGCCCAAATCTCATAGTTTTTTAAGGACCACATTCCAACAACTACTCTGTCAACAGCATGTTGAATAGCATTTATCTAGGGAGAAACAAGCACACTAAGAACCTTTTCACATTAAGTAAAGGATTCGCCACAGATCATGTCAAATCTGCCAGGGCCTGGTAGGGGGTGTGGGGAACCCGCAACCCCATGCCCCGCATCACTGGCTTCCCCCTAACCCCATCCCACGGGGGAAGCATCCACTGCCTTGCTTTCCCCCCATTGTTGCCAATGCAATATGGGAAGCCTCTTGTGTTGCCACCACTGCGGCGTATGCCAGTTCCTCTTGACTTTTACCATGGAGCCCTGCCAGAAGTAGATGTACATGACAGGATGGGAGCCAGTGGGCTCCATGGCAAAAGTGAAGAGGAACCAGCATTCAATGTGCAATTTGGCCCATCTAGTGAGGTTTAGACAGAAAAGGCTCCATGTGCCAAGTGCCACCCCAATCTTAGATTGCATTACAGTGCATTAGGTCCTGTCTAAAGGTCCTTCATACATCTGAGGAATCTTTGCCGGCTTGTTCACCTCTTGCATAAACTATGGATTGGACTTCACCCATTAGCAGCACTCACTCAAATTGGCATCCACAGCGATCCCAGAATCCTAGTCCAACATTCATATCATTACACCACATTGGCTCTTGGACTGGGTTAAGAGTGGTTTCTTTATTTTTAATATTGTTAGTATAGTTTAGGTTTAAAATTGTTTTGTATTAGTTTTACTATAAGCCACTTTCACTCTCTATTTCAGAGAGAAATAGAGACTGAAAAAAGGAGCCCCAGTGGCACAGAGGGTTAAAGCGCTGAGCTTAGAATCATAGAGTTGAAAGAGACCTCATGGGCCATCCAGTCCAACCCCTTGCCAAGAAGCAGGAAAATCGCATTCAAAGCAAATTTGCTGACCAAAAGGTTACAGGGTCGAATCCAGGGAGCTGCATGAGCTCCTGCTGTTAGCCCCAGCTTCTGCCATCCTAGCAATTTGAAAACATGCAAATGTGAGTAGAACAATTGGTACCACTCCAATGGGAAGGTAACAGCGCTCCATGAAGTCATGCTGGCCACATGACCTTGGAGGTGTCTACGGACAACACTGGCTCTTCAGCTTAGAAATAAAGATGAGTACCAACCCCCGGAGTTGGACACAACTGGGCTTAATGTCAGGGGAAGACCTTTACCTTTACCTTCAGAGAGAAAGACTCTCATACAAAGGAGGAGGAGGAGGAGGGAGAGGAAGATTCACACGGTGAAAAAGAAGTGAAAGGTGTCAGAGGCAAAGGATTAATAAGTAGCCCTCCTCTTTTTACTACTGCTATCCTTCCTCTATTGAAGCCTGTCTTTTCACAATGCTGTTTAGTTAAAATGTAGTCAGGAGAAAGCGACACACAACTGCATATCCCACTTAGATTTAAGCAAAAATGAAATTCCACACATAGGACGCATATCCATAAGGTGACAGTTTCCTTTTGGAACTTCTCAGGTGTTCCCCAGTGGAATCGCTGGTAATTATGCTTCCCCAAAGGCAACATTCTTGCCATAACTGCAATCCTGACAAAATGTTCCACTCAGAAATAACATTTTGGGCACATATTTCCAGGGTGCACTTTCTGTTTACCTAGGGTTCTTATCCAAACAGTGGATCCTTATCCAAAATCATAGGTGGCATCCGAAGTTGGAGCTGGAGTTGCCTGCTTGGTCCATCCCTCTTCTCTCATTCCTGTACTACTGTAAGTACTTGAAGAAAATAACTTTTCACATGAAAAATGGCTGAGCCACAACATGAAAATTAAAATGAGGCTGCAGTCCCAACCATACCTAATTGAAAGTTAACACCAACAAGAGGATTTACCTCAGTGGGAAAATGAGAACATTACTGCAAATATTACCGTTATTTAAAGGATATATGTTTTATGTTTCTTAAAATTAGTTCAAGGCTGCTAGTAACATCACTATTTTTCAATAATGGAAATATTTTTAAAATCCATTAGAAAGCTAAACAGTGTAAAGAAAAACATAATCTACAAAAGAGGCAGTATGGAATAAAGCAATAACCCCAATTAGTATCTTTTAGCTGCATCAGGAAACCGTATCAACCAAGATTTTAAAGGCAGATATTAAAGGCCAGAGACATACTATCTTTGGAGTCTCTGCTAACTGTTAAGATATGAAAAAGAGAAAGAAAAATATTCTCCGTAAGGAGAGAGGCCTTTCTCTTGACTAAAGCCAGCACTTTTGGGGATAGCTGGAACATACAAGTGTCCCTCCAGTAATATGTAAAGTGTCATAAGAGTCATCCATATATGAAAAGACAACTCTTTGGATATTTTGGACCATTTAAAGAGCTTGAAAAGCCATCCACAGTACAGAGGTTTGAAACTGGAAAGAAATTGAAAGCCAGTGCAAACGTTTCAAGAAGGAAGTCACATACAGTACTCCCAACAATTTTGAATAATGTGTCTATGACATGGAGGTTGCTAAAATAACTAAGGGCTGTAAAACCCTGAAGTAACCAGGTGAAAAGGGAGGGTGACTAAATGTCATGTAGCCGAAGTGCGGGAGGGATCAGGTTATGAGCTTAAAAGCACATGTTAAAAAGGTATGCTTAAAACTTGATTCAGTCTGGAAAAAAACCTCACCTTTGCATGACTGTATATCCCTGCAGTCATGGAAAACACATGATTTCCTTCTCTCCCCCCCCCCTCCCCCCCCCTGTGTAGACTGTTCCTGCACACATGTACTTTTTAAAAGCCCGAAGCAGCATCAGCTGATTGGGCTGTCAAACTGACACACAGGTAGTTCAAGGGAAGCAGAAATGGAAAACAATTAAGACTCTATGAAACTCTTTATTTTACACTTTATAATCTTAAACAGGGGTTGAATTAACAAATGGGGAAGAGAGAGATCTGATGGAGGTGGGTTGTTTTTTTTTAAAATCCCTCCATTATGCTCAGGACCTCATATGCACACATGCAAATCTGCTTGTGTTTTTATTAAGATATTTGCATGTGCATATATATAGTCCAGTGCACACTGGAGGGGATTTTTAAATAACTTCCTCCAGATGTCCCCCCTCCATCTGCTGTGAGGTTGGCGGGGGACCATATGAACCTGCTGTCAGGTCCCGGGATTTTTTGACTAAGTTCTAAAACGCAGATTTTGCCACTGTCTGGAATCATCCAAAGACTGCTTCTTTGTCAGTATTTTTAAAAATGTATATCCTATTTTTTTCCATGGGGGAAAGGTGGCAAAGAGCAACAAATACAGAAAAAAAATGTAGTTTGACTATCCCTTATCCAGAATGCTTAGGATCAGATGTGTTTTGGTTTTGTTCAGATTTTGGAATGCTCGTGTTTGCATATCTGTACATAATGAAATGGCACCCAAGTTTAGATGCAAAAGTCATATGCAAATTACACACATAGACTGAAGGTAATCCTATACAATATTTTAAACCATCAGAAAGAAAAGTGTCATCATTGCAGTCACTCATGTGGACAATTTTGGAGTTTTCAGATTTTGGAATTCTGGATAAGGGGTGTTCAACTTGTATGAGCACATTAAAGGGGAGCAGATAAAAACAAGGCAATACAATTGTGCCCAGTTAAACCAGGGATTTAGCTACATGGGGACATTGCCCATCCAAATAAGGATTCTGCTTTCTCCCATGTAATTTCCCTTTGCAAATTTTTACCACTACTGCCACATCATTAAAGTAAAAGAAGGAATCGGAAGAGGAGGATCTAACAGTACTAGTTGGAATTGTTTTGGTTTTACTGTATTTCCCAATTTCTACATTCCTGAGCAAGGCCAATTTGGAGATGATTCAGAAACAATTTTGAACGCTTAGGGTGATTAAAGGATAAAATAAAACATTGCCTCAAAAGCACTGACTAATCAAAATATTAATCCTTAGTAACGTTATAAAATTGGCTATCTCAATCCCACGTTGCTTCCAATGTACCAAACCCAAAGTGCTTCTAATGCCCCTCAAGCCACAACAAGCTCGGGAGAGCTCTGTGGCGATTATAACAAATGTGTCAAGCTCCTACCTCGCAATTGATTCGCTTTCGGGAACATAAGTTAAGCTTTAAATCTATGTTTCATATATAATCAAGCAGCCCAATCAGCCTTTTGATATAGAACCCAAAACAGCTGCTGTGTCTTTATCGGCAGAAAGCAGCAGGCCCAACAAAGCTCCCGCCGGAGAAGTGACAGTTCTTCTTTATTATCCTTCCTGGTAGTTGCCCATCTCCTCATCTCTCCTATCAAATTTCTGGGCCTTTACGATAAAAAATAATTTAAGAGAAAGCTCAGCAAGCAGTGCACAGAGGTTACTGTTTGAGCAACCGCCCTGCGAACCTTTTTGTAAGAGGCGTGCTGCAGAGAGAGAAGGATGGAGCCTGTGGGGCCAAACTGGGTGGAGAAGAGGCACAGAGGAGTCCATATTTTAAAGCTCATTTGTTCCACCCACTTTCTAGCAGGAAAAGGATTCCATCTGACTTTTTAAAACGCTCATTTCAAATGTTCTCTTCCATTTGCAACTAATTAGCTACCAAGTTAGGATTTTTCCTATGTCATTCGGAAAGGCGGATTTACATTTCAGCCATTTCAACAGGCAATATGCTTGAACAGATTTCAGGGAAATTTGACTTGTGGACCCATGGCTTTCCAGGTGCCACACTAAGAGGTTTCTTAGGACTTGATCACTGAAGGTCGATAAAGCACAATTATGGCAGGATAAAAGCACCATTAGTTGGGGCTTATTGTACAACACAGTGACTGTACATTTTGCTTGAATTATGATTGGATTATTTCTTTTGATTGACAGAAAAATCTGTCAATGAATCCAATTGCTGTTGTTTCACCACAATTGTGTGATAGTTTCCTTCTACTGTGATCCAATATGACAAAGCAGAGGATGATTTTGTGAGAATGCTGAAACTGCGTAACTGTTTCAATGCAGTTAGACTGTATTATATGAGTCTATACTAACCATATGATGCTGTTTCAAACTGGATTATATGGCAGTGTAGTCTTAGGTACTCTTCACACGGTGGTTTTTGGCCCCCTTTTTATTTTGGATGGGGCCTGCCATGCATCATCAAATGATGCTGACTTGGCCCTGTGCACATTCCCCTAGAAGTGGGGTGAAGTGTGACAAGATGCTTTCTCTGCGACGATGGAGAGCAAAGTGTTTTTTGTCTCGCTCCAACAGAGCTACCTGCATTTTCCTCTCCTTTTCCCTATATGAGGGGGGGAAGGGCAATGGGGTTGCCCTTTCTTCCATCTGATGTGGACAGAGTGCCAATGATTCTTATCTCATCCCCACAATATGATAGGGGAAGGATGTGCAGGGTGCCACAAGAGCCCCCCCCCACCCGCATTCCTACCATTTTGCCAGCAACTGCTGGTGAAATGGAACAGCGTATGAAGAGATCATTAGTCTGGATATTCAGGCAATGTCTCTTCACTTGTTGACTAACAGTGAATGTGTGAACTGCCTCCATTAGAAAGTATTACCCCAGTTGATCAAAGAGCTCAGTGATGGCAGCTTCAGCACTTGAAGTTTGCATTAAAAAAACCTGGGCTGTTCTAGAACGCTTCCAGACAGGAGTAAAACCCACTTTGGTGCAGGTTTTAGTCCCTACAGCACCCCCAAAACCTGTGCTTCCTCGGCAAGGGTGGCTACATGCAATCCTGATTAATATTGGGATGGCATACAGCCACCCTAAAGCCCCCCCAAAATTACCCCTTAAAATAAAATAAAACTTACCTGTCTGCCATTATATTCCTCCTCGCGCCCTCCTGTTGTGAGGAAATAACCAGGATTATGGCGCAGCTGGCTGAGTGTCAGCTGCATTAAGATCACTGACCAAAAGGTCATGAGTTCGAAGCCAGCCAGGGTTGGAGTGGGCTTCCAACCAATTGTGTAGCCTATTGTCAACCTTTGCAACCCGAAAGACAGTTGCATCTGTCAAGTAGGAAAATTAGGTACCACCTTGTGTGGGGAGGCTAAATTAACTAATTTACGAGGCCATAAAAAAGACTCCAGCAAAGCACTCCAGCAAAAAAGCATGCGGGAATGTGGAAGTACTTCATCAGTGTCGCAGATGGATGATGAAAGTGAAAGCTCCCCTGGCGGCCAGAAAAATGTAAATAGCCTCTGTGTATGTCTGTATACGTTGTATGTCTCATTGGCATTGAATGTTTGCCATATATGTGTACATTGTAATATGCCCTGATTCCCTGTAAGTAAATAAATACTGTTAATAGATAAATAAATAAATGACATACTAGGAGATGGGGGAGGAGGAAAATCCCTCCCCCCCCCCCCATCTCCTGGAATATCATTGCCTCATTGAAAAGAAAAATGGGTTCCCTTGGAATTAAAGAGACCAATATCCACTAATTAATTACAGCAATGCAAACAACGCATAGAAGCTCTTGTGTAATAAAGAAAATAGGACATTTACTGTGCAAGGACTTGGAGTCTAAAGGGCTCATCCAGGAGATCCTTTTTTTTTTAAAAGAGATGCTTATTCTACAAATAAATGATTCCCAGATTGAGTTAGAGATCGGTTTAAAAACAAGGCAGTCCCTGCTTTGTGATTTACAGTGAACAAAACACATAACATATATACAGTACATTAATTGGAGCCGGATGTCTTGTGTTTCTTTTCTATTATGATTTAAAACCGTTTTTAATGTGTATTTTTAAAACATACCTCTGGTTTGTTTCTTAACTTTTGTATTAAAATAACTTTTTAATAGTTGTACTGTGTTTTTAAATGATTGCAAGCCAACTTGAATCCTGTTCTTGGTGAAAGGTGGGGTACTTAAATAAGAGAGAGGGGGGCATCTACACGGCACCTAAAACACAGCATCTACCAGTTAAAAGGGGAGGTGGCTACATGACATTGCTTGTAAATCTGTGCTAATTCGCTGCAATGGATGAAAAACATAGGGTAAAAATGTCCCCTTTTATACCTATTCCAATAGGAAAATGCACATATTTGCATCATAGTATATCCGTGCACTCATGAAAAACATGGGATTTCCTTTCCTCCCCCCTGTGGGGACTGCTTCAGCACACGTCCGCTTTTTAAAAGCCCAAAAGAGATGATCAGCCGATTGGGCTGTGAAACAAACACACAGTTGATTTAAAGGAAGCATGAACTGAGAACAATTAGAACTCCCTGAAACTCTTTATTTAAAACTTTATAATATTCAACAGAGCTTCAATAAAAATTGGGGGAAAGGGAGAAATACAGCAGAAGTTTTTTTTAAAGGAAATTCACTCCATTATGTGCTGAACCTCATATGCACACGTGTAAATCTGCTTATATTTATATATTCACATGTGCACATAATCGCATATATGATCCAGTGCATAATGAAGTGATTATTTTATAAATTTTTAAAATACCTTCCGCCAGATGTCCCCTGTCCACCCTCTGTCTTGTTCCGATACAGAGGAAGCCTGTGAGGATGGTGGAGGACATAATCCTGGGACACACAGGTCTTTATGGGTCAGGTCCTGCAATTTTGAACCCCCATTTAAAACTCACATCTTCGTGCTGTCTGGAAGCGCAGAGAGAGAGAGAGAGAGAGAGAAGCTGGATCAGAAAAATGAGAACAGTTCAACTATTGTTTGCCTTGTATTTTGCTTGGAAGAATAAATTCCCATAGACTTCAAAAGGAGTGCTGTGCAGAATAGGTTTTTAAAATAATCGAGTATCATATATGAAGAAGCTATGGATTTTAATACAGCATACTGCTGCCTGGCCACAATTGTGACAGTGTAGGGAATTGAAACATACCATCATTTAAGCCCCCAGTGGTTAAACCACTGAGCTGCTGAACTTGCTGACTGAATGGTCGCAGGTTCGAATCCAGGGAGTGATGTGAGCTCCCACTGTTAGTCCCAACTTCTGTCAGCCTAGCAGTTCGAAAACATGCAAATGTGAGTAGATCAATATGTACAGCTCCGGTGGGAAGGTAACGGCGCCATGCAGTCCAGCCAGCCACATGCCTTTGGAGGTGTCTATGGACAATGCCGGCTCTTCAACTTAGAAATGGAGATGAGCACTACCTCCAGATTCGGACACGACTGGACTTAATGTCAGGGGAAAACCTTTACCCTTTTGTCATTCAAGTGTTCAGTATCTCACCTCTCTACACAAGTTCAGCAGCGCTGCTTTGGGAATCTATTATCCCTTGACTTGTCCTCCATACAGACTACATAACCCCACCTTCCTGGCCTACATCCTACCTGGCATGCATTTTGAGGTTGTTTAAATTTTATTTTACCACAGTTATGGAAATATGCAAAGGGGATGGGGTAAAATAATAGAAAGGAGTGTGGAGTTAAATTCTGTTATCCAGAGTTGTAGTCCAACATTCAAACCACTATCCCACACTGGCTTTCAACTCAGATTACCAATATATAAAACAAGCCTTGCATTAGGAATGGTGACTCTGACCTTCATCCATGGAACTTATTCCCAGGGATGAGCAGGTGCATAGATGGGTTTGAAAAGGCAAATTCTAAGAGGAGAGTTCAGTCACTGACAGCCATGACGGCTCTATGCCAGGGTTGGCAACTTGTCTTCATAGTCATAACTTTTCTCTTTCACCTCATTTGCTTCTTTTAAAAAATTCAAGTAACTGTGCCTCCAAAGGCAGTTTTGCAGATAATTCCAATCACTAATAGGGAGTTTCATTCATAATTCAGCATTTCCTTTTCTCTCTCTATTATTCGATTTTGCAGACCTCCAACTCATACATGCTTGTGCATTGCTAAACAAGGTTTGCCAATTACACTTCGCCCTTGCAGAATACACAATAACTTCACATATATTACAGAATAATACAGAATACAGAATAATACAGAATAACTTCACATATATTACATTGTACTATTTGGTATAAATTCGGCTTTCCATACGTACAGGTTCTATACCTACAGATTCAAAGATCTATGTCTAAAAATATTCCCCAAAGCAAACCTTGATTTTGACATTTTATAAAAGGGACAACATTTTACTACATAATGAGACTTGAACATCCATGGATTTGGTAGTTACAGGAATTTTGGAACCAAGCCCCAGCATATACCAAAGGTTCACTGTATTTAGTAAATGTAAAAATGAAAAATACTTTGTTTTGAAAACTAAAATGTGAATATACTGAAAATTATAAGGAGACTTTCTAATGGCTACACCTGTGCTCTGTAAGCATTATCTTCGTTTTTGCCATCAAAATGCAGGTGGGGAGATAAAACAGAATCCATAAGTATTGCAATAAACAATAGAATGCACATTGTTTGGAGAGCAATCGTCTCATATAGTCACAGTCTTAAGGACTACATTAGTAGCAGAAGTGGATATAAAGTTTAACCTGAGCACTGAAAATGCCAAACTCTTCAATTATCATATGCATCATATGGCATATTAACTGTGGACAAAACAAATCCACTAAACTAAAACAATAAGCATATTCTAGAAAATACCAGCATTACCGGTCTCTAATCAGAATCAGCCCTTAAAAGATTAACTTCAGAATCAGTCTTCTTTTTTTTAGTCTTCAAGTAGGTTAGAAAATGTAAGGTTTGCATGAATTGGCACCAGATACCAGGTCCTGAAATGCATCTTGGATGTCAGTGTTGTGTATGTCTACAAAAATATGCAGAAATTACTGTCCTCTAATCTTCTAATCATACATACAAATCTTCATATTACATGATTTCTGGTATTTTGTATGAACAAATCCTTATCTTTAAAACATTTACTCACAGTAAAAGAGAAAAATATTTCAGTGTAGTCTTTTTCTACACTGTCCAAAGCTTCAATTTTCCTCCTTTGGAATATTTGTCCTGGGGCAAAACATTTTTTTTCTGAAATTTTCCAGCCTCCTTCTTTACATTACTTAGTAGAGTTCTTCATACATATTTTCATACCATATTTCTTTCTATATTGACATGGCTTTCATACTGTATTGTCTTCCAATTGCTTGGAAGGTTTGGACATTTTAAAAGGGGATAAGCACTCCACATATAACCAATGTGTTTATGCATCCGATATATGTATAGTATAAATGTGTAAAAACACAGAGAGGGGCAAACTCTCAATTCATGCAAACCAACACAGTATTGCTATATAATTCTGGGTTTCTGCCTCTTTTATGCAAGCCTGACCTTTTACAACAGGCAGGGGATTCAAAGAGATGGCATTGTGCAGGTAGTTAGAGATGCTTAGCTTGAAAGAGGGAGTTCAAACACTGGGCCACCTTTTGCTGCATTGAGGGAAACTTCATTTATATATCCTTTTGAAATGTTGCTTTGGAATGTGGGGGATTAGTAGGATACAGGATAATTATATTCATTTGAAATGAGATTCAGTGGAATAAACTTGACACAGTGGGGAGACAAACAGGTAGAACAAGAGTATCAGCCCTAAAATTCAATGTGTTGATTTTGATCTATAAAGTTGTATATGGCTCAAGTGCAGGTTACCTAAAGGACCATATCTCCGTGTATGAGCCTTTCCCCAATCCACAACCTTCATTGGTACATTTTGATGATGACACTGGAGAGGGCCTTCTTGGTGACTGCTCTTAAGTTAAAGAATGCCCTCCCCAGGTAAGTTGGTCTGGCTCCTTCTCTGTTGTCCTTCTGGATGCAGATAAATCCTTTTTAGTATTTAAATAAGCCTTCAAGAACCAGCTGAATCCAAATAGACATGCTAAACTTTAGACACCTTAATATCCTTGTATACCAACATTGGGAGAAAAGTGGGGAACAATCAGAAAATCAACTGTTCTGAGAGAGCCCATGGTCTGAGTTCTGGTTTAGGACACCAGGAGCCTATTGTTCAAATCCCTATTTGGCCAAGGAATCCCTCTGGGCAAAATTGGGCAAATCACAATCTCTCAACCTCTGGGGAGAGTAATGGCAAAACCTCCTAGAGGAAATCTTGCCAGGAAAACCCTGCATAGGGTCACCATAGGCTGGAAACAATGTGAAAGGATACAACAACAATTACAGTCAGGGGTTTGCACTATTCTGGGGACAGACTTTCAGGCAGGCTTTCCAAGTTCCACCACACGCAGCCTGTACTGTTTTCCTCCCACTGCTTCATCTGCAACTGTGAATCATCGGTGCTTGCTGCAAAAAACATCCCTCCTTTATCTCTCTCCGTACATCTAGTAACATGCCAGCCATAGGCATGCAAACTCCCCCTACCTTGGCAATGCCTCTGTAACCTCCCTCTTCCATTATAGCAATTATAGCCGGGTACTCCTCTATAATTCTGATCGGCTAAGTATTTAATACTTTTGCTGTGGGGTCTAATAGAATCCTGCTCTAATTTTGCCAGAGGCCTTTATATCAAAGGCTTGAGCTGTGTGAAAGGTGATTTAGCCGAGATGGTGTCAGCGATTATGTTCAAAGGAACTGCTGCAGCCCCACCACGAGGGACACTGCAGCTCCAAGATAGGGGGCCCTTATCATATTTTCTATTCTCAGATAAGATTATGTTTCCTTTTTCACCCACCTTCCTGAATCTTCCTGATAACAATTGGGGGCCAGTTTAATCATGGAGGTTGAAATAACGAATAGGTCAAGGGGGTGGCAGTTGGGGGCCAGCGAGGCCTTGGCAGGGGAGAACTGGCTGGTACAAAATTCTGGGCCAGAACTAATCAAACAGAAATGCAGGCAGCCAGCACAAGGTTCTGTCTGTGGGAACAGCTGCTAAATGACGACCAAACAAAAAGCACATGCGGCCAAGGATCCTGTGGTTGATTGTCAGATGCGACACAAATTGTTTGCCTTCTGTGATCTGAGAAGGCAAACAAGATCAACTCAGGGGTTGGGTTTTGGGGGCGAGGAAACAGGGTTAGAATAGCAACAACTTAGCTTTTTGCAAATGGCTTTTAATTGTACTTTAATAAAGAATAAAAATATTAAAGTACTGCCTTCTCGGCATAAGCTTTACTTATTTTGGACAGAGCACATGAAAGATCAACTGTGTCAAAGAGGGATGGAGCACATACAATATAATTGGTCCTCTATTTTAATAAACCTGAGCAATTGGCTCTTGGACAGGGATGTCTGTTTTTTCCTGTATGTATATACTTTACCTTTCTTCCAAAAAACTAATGGCAGTTTACATGATGCTATCTCATTTTATTATATAAAAAAACAGTGATCCCATACCCTCCAACTGTTCCCAATCCAGCTGATTGGATTAATCCTCTTTTGTCATGGTTTCTGAGATACTTTCAAAAACCCTAGTTTCTCTCCTCTTACTTTCCCCCTTAGTTTTCAGCGTACTTCACTTGCTACCTCATTCGAAAAGCAAAAGAAGTTTCCACTCAACTCAACAGGTTAAAAAGAAGACAGGAGGGGACAGAATCTTGCCTTTCTCAGGGCCTGTCCAGACAGTACTTTTATCCCAGGAGCTTCTGCAACAAACAGGAGGGTGGCCATATGCTGTTCCCTATAAACACAGAAGCAATTGCTACAAAAGTAAAACAAACACGAGTTTTCCAGGTGTGGGAGTATTGCGGTTTTGAGTCAAATATCTGGATCTTCGCATGTCTACATGTCTTCATGTCCTTGCAATTGGAAATCATGGGATTTTTTATCTGGGTATGTTCCCAGTTGGTCGATTCCTAAAAAAGAAGGTGGCACTTGAATAGATGGAAGAACTTTGTTTTTGTGCCAGAAACTTCATGAAACATGTATAGGGCACATTTTCTCTGGCCAGGTCAAAGAACGGAACTTTTGCAGTGATTTGCTACAGTGATTCTCCACATATCCTCATAAAAAAACAACAGCCAAAGTTTCTGGTGGAAGTCTCACGGCGGCCATCATGGGGCCCTCTAAATCTCGCAACAAAGCATCAAGTCTGGACAACGGAGGCAGAAATCCCCGAACCAACAGGTCTGTATGTGGACCTCTTCTGAAGTCCCAGGATTTTTTACCCCTGTTTAAAACCTGTGATTAAGTGCTGTCCGGAAATGCCCTCAGTAGGTTCAGGCAAAAGCAAACTGCTGCAATCTTTTCTAGATTGTCTGTTTTTGCTCATAAATACCGTTTCTTTTTTTTTTTTACCACACTCTGATGTTGCTTGGCCACAAAGGTACCAGTTTTTATCTATGACAGTGGTTCTCAACCTGTGAGTCCCCAGATATTTTGGCCTACAACTCCCAGATATCCCAGCCAGTGTGATGTCCTCCAATTGGTAGGCTGGAGAGATGAAGGTTCAAGGTTTCTCATCAGTGAGTGAAGCTTTGATGATCCACAAGAGGGACTCTCTGCTGTGTCTAGAGTGAGAAACAAAAGGGCCTCCACAAGTTATTGTACTCTGTCACATTGACCATATTTTGATATATGTTGTTTACAGTATTTGTCTCTGAAATGTTGCTGGTTATGAAATGTGTCTCTTTTTTTAAAACATTTTTTTAATTTAGTGCTTCTAGCCAAATTGATTAAGAGCTTTGCACATTTTAGCCAGTTTGTATTTCTCAGTAGTATAACAGAAATCAATGAGAAATCTACTGTTAGCTTGTGTATTGGAAGGATCTTGTGCTCGAGTCCAGCACACTTGTACACCTTCTATGCTGACTAGTTCTGGACCTGCTTGATGACTTTATTACAATGTCCAGTAAATTCCCTGGACAGGCTTTAGGACATGAAGCGGCCTCTTCAAATCTGGCAAAGCAAGTGGATGGCAGCTTAGCACAGAGCTTTTGGTAATAAAGTCTATTTGAAGACTCTCAGTGAAAAGTGTGTTCCTAATAAAGGATAACATTTCATGGTCATTATGCGATACACTTAACTTTAAAAGGAACAAAAATGCTGAGAAAGTCATTTTCTGAAAAGGGCTCTCAGATTTCATTACTATGGGTCAAGTGCCTGGGGAGAAGAATTAAAGAAAAACACGAACTTGTGCACAAATTAATTAAAGATATTTCCACTAATAAATTGTCCCTGTATCCCAAGGCAGAGCCTTCACTTTGCAAAATGTGGTAATATTCAAGTTGTGGTTTTTCCACAAGAGGAACAGATAAGCAATGTTTAAAATCAAATGAAAAGAGTCACCATTCAGGGGTGTTTTTTCCCTTTTACTTTATAAAGTCTACAGAAAATGGCCAGTGTTTAAATATGGGGGTGGGAGACAGATGCCCCAACAATACTTCAGAGAGCGAAAATCTTTCTATTATTTCCGTCTTCATTTCTCCAAACATGATTTCTTCCTCTAACTCCTAGCCAAAAAAAAAGTGAAGGATTTGGTTCCCCTTTGATGGAAGGATAGTACCAAATGCTGTAATCTGATATCGTTTGCACCACCAAAGGAGGGGGAAATGAAGATAAAGAAAACAATTACTGAAAGCACCATTGCCAGCGCCAGGCCTGATACAGTTAGACACTGAAGATCTCTGGTCAGAGGAATAGAAGCAGCCTTTAGACATGACGTCTTTAAATAGCGAGTAAATGGAAATCCTAGTAAGATCTAAGCCCTGCAATTAACTTCCAGCGTGACCCAAGGTGAGAACGGTTACCACCTCTTCGCTTAAAAAAATAAATCACAGGGACACTTCGTTATGCTGCTCAGCTCAGGAATACCAGTCTCTTTCTCAGAGGTCATAATGCTTGTCACCCACCTACTCTCTGCCTTGATGCCTTTAAGGAGAGCTGTAATTTGCAGAAGCATTCCTGTGCCATAACATAACTTGGCAGGAAACCTTGGAATCATAGAATCATAGAGTTGGAAGAGACCTCGTGGGCCATCCAGCCTAACCCCCTGCCAAAAAGCAGGAAAATCTCGTTCAAAGCACCCTCGACAGATGGCCATCCAGCCTCTGTTTAAAAGACTGACATCACTATCCTATACGAATCTAACACTGCAGTATATAACACTATAGTGGCCCTGCAATGTGTTGGACTGCAGCCAATGACAGCTGATGGTTTCCATGACATAATGGATCCAAAGACCTCTTGGAGAATGCATCCATGCCACAGAACAGCAATTTCAATTCTCTTTAAGTGCTGTAGAACCTGCGAATTTTTAATGTGGTGAGGTTCTTAGCATTAAAACGAGAGTGTATCATCAGAAAATGACACTCCCCAGGGTGCAGGATGGAACCATGGCACTTAAAGCAACATCAGGCTGCTATTGCTGCATTGTTTGGATTCCTGCTTTCAAGGCTGGCTCTACACTGCAAAATTAATGCCATTTGACACCACTGTCACTGCCATGGCTCAATGCTATGGAATCCTGGGATGTGCAATTTGGTGAGACACCAGAATTCTTTGGCAGGGAAGATTATAGATCTTGTAAAACTACATCTTCCATGATTTCTTAGCTTTGGGCCATAGAAGATAAAGTGTGTCTAACTACAGGAATTCTGCAGAGTAGATCCACCCAAAATACTGGTCTTATTTGGTGGGATAAGCTTTACAATTGGATAACTCTCTTGCAATTTGGAATAAAAGCCAGAGTGGATTTACTGTCCCATTTGAAATGGGAGCTTCCAGCTACTATTGACCGCAGCTCCCATCATTTTAGAATGGAATGGTGGGACCTGTAGACTAGCATAACTAGAGGGCTGCCAGGCTAGGGTAGGTTGCATTAAGTACTGTAAACCTCAGTGGTACTAAGTCTATATGCACAGAATTATTCTGCACAGTCCAGCTTGTTGTGTGTTTATCCATTGTAGTGCATCTTCAAGTTGTTTACAACTTTTGTCAACTCTAGAATGAATCTGCCACGGGGCTTGTTTTGGCAGGATTTACCTTCCTCGGAGGCTAAGAGAGTATGACTTGATCAAGATCACCCAATGGGTTTCCATGATTAAATGCTAAATCCTAGTCCAATATTGAAATCCCTACAGAATATTGGTTCTCATTTAATTCACCTGTATGAATATTCCTGTTTAGTGCTCCACAAGGTTTTTTGAGTAAGTAAGTATGCAAATCCTTACATGTTGAACATACTTATGAGTCTGTGTATAGGATTGCATGTATCTGTGTACTGTAGAGCGTGTGCCATGGAGGTTCTGTTATCCAACAGTCTAAAACAACCAAATTCCTAGGGGCCTCATCTTATAGACCTTTCTGAATGCAATAAATTACTAGTTCTTGGTTGAGAGGACAATTTCAAGATATTTTGCTCAGGATTGCTCATGTTTTCTTTTTATTATTCACTGGGTGGGATAAAACATTTTCCTAGGAATAACCACTTTTAAGGAGAATGTAATAAATGTGGTAAAGTGCCCTTCTTTCATGAATATTGTTATTATGGAAGGTGAAGTCAAAATAATTGATTTAGTGGTTTGACATATATCTCATCTTTCTTCCAAAGATAGGACATAAGTTGGATCACAGTTGCATTACATAAAATTAGAATATATTAAAAGATTGCCTGTTCAAACAGAATTACATTGGAAGCCCAATTCAAAACAATGAAAAGCACAACTTAAAAACATTTCCCTATGAAAAATACAGAATACTTTGCATTTTGTACAGAATACTTTCTCCAACAACTGGTCAATTTGCCAAAGGCCTCCCTAAATCTTTGAAGGGTTTTACTTGTCTACTAAAAGATTGGAGGGAAGGTCCAGACTCAATTCCCTTTATGTGCAGTTCCAGAGCCTGGGAACCTTCACAAAGAGAGCAAAATAGATATTCTAGTTGTGCACACATCTTAAGTAATGTCTGTACATGCTCTTCATCATTTTACAGATTATGTTGTTCTTCTCTAGTTCTTTCAGGCATTCCTCAATGGGAACTGAAGATAGTCCGGAGTCTGATGCTAATTAGAATACTCTTTTCCTCAGTCCGAGATTTTACATTTTTATTTGCATATCCCTAAAGATTACAAAATTGTGTCAGTGGCTTCTCACAACAACCTTAATGTTCTAATTTGATATAAAATGTATTTGAAGGAAATTGGCTTTACATTACATCCAGATGGAAGAGAACAACCGCACTCAGTGTTTTCTATGAGCACCTGTTTCTGTATGAGTACCTATGCACTTTTAACTTTTGGAGCTCTTTCTCTTCTAAATTGCAAAACCTTGCTTTTGTAGTAGAAAAGGATGAATCTAGGGCTTTGCACCATTTCTTTCACACAACAATTGGCATTTTGGAATAAAGAATTGTCTATGTGCTATATTATTTCCTTCTCAGATGCCATACATTTTGATCCAACACCTCAATAAGCCCCCTGCCTCTAACTAGCAAGAGAACGTATGAATAGGGGGAGGGGAGAAAAATGCACCTTAAATCCAGAAAAAAGAAAAAAGAAAAAGAAAAGGAGAGCAAGTTTTATAATAGCTTGTACTTATATACTGAAGGTGGAAGTAAGTCTATTGAATGCTACCTGAATGAATGAATGAATGAATGAATGAATGAATGAATGAATAAACTTTGCCTATCATGACCAAAGGGTTGAACTGTGTTTATCATGACCAAAGGGTTGCCACCCAGTAATGCCACCCAGTGGACAAATACATTTTAAATTGTAATTTTTTTAATGACAAATAGAGCCAGGGAAACAAGAAGAGTAAGGAGATTATCAATGGATATAGCTGCTGAAAAGGCAAGTTCACTAGAAATCTATTTATTTAATATTTACTATACCCCTTTTCCCAGTATGTGAGCCAAGGGAGGTGAAAGATATTAAAAAACAAATTAGACCAGAGTTTCTCAAACTGTGCTCCCCCTTCAACTCCCACAATTCCTAACAGATCATAATCTGGCTGGGATTTCTGGGAGCTGAAGTCCAAAACACCTGGATTAGCAGAGTTTCAGAAACACTGAATTAGAGAGTTAATACAAAAAGTTAAGTTGATAAATGGGAAAGTAGAGAAATTGAAACTGAAGACTGAAAAATGGACAAAGAGAAAAAACAATTCAGACAAGATGAGGGAGAAATAATATTGTCTAAGATTTAGAGTGATTCCAGATGGGTCCCCAGAAAATATAAGAATGAAACTGATTAATGCATGCTTGGAAGAAACTAGATTTTGAGAGGGAAGGGGTTAATCAAATAAATTCTAAGCTTGCAAGGACAACAAATCTGCCAAATATCTATTTTCTAGAAAAAAAAATCAAGAATAAATCAAAGATTTAAAAAAATGAATAATTATTTTCAATGAAATTCCAATGAGAATGTTGTCTAACAGCATATGGTATTCTGGTAGACAAGTTGAAACAGAAAAAGATCCAGTTTAGATGGGAAAACTTGGAAAGACTCAGTCTCAGGTTTAAAAGTCAAAGATTTCAAACACACCTGATACAGACAGGAACAGATTTGATGAGAAAATATAGAAAGGAATTAGAAGGAGGCCAAGAAGATAAAAACAGAAATGTAACATCTAAAGAAAAAAAGAGAAATATAAAGGGAAACAGGCATCCTCGGATGCAGGGGTTCAAAGACTGGGTTAACAACAGTGTTCTAATTGTAAATAAGATATGGTGACACTGAGGACTCTTCTGATTAGTTGCTTCAATTATGGATTACAGCTGCTTTTTTAAAAACATAAATAGAGTTAACTCTCCACAGAAGGGAGACAGATATTTCATTATTTGACTAAACTTAACATAGATATAATCTGTCTACAAAAGACACATATTACAAAGAAGGATATAAAATATTTGGCATATAAAACATTGGGAGAATAATTTATTTTCAAGAAACAAAAGAAGAAGAACAGTGTGGCATTGTACATTCATTCTACACTGGGCTCAGAGTTGGCTTTGGCTGACATATGGGGGTCCAGACCGATTTGCAAATGATTAAATATTTGCTGGTAGGATATGAGCTCTGAGTGAAGAATAATAGAATAATAGATCTAGAAGAGACCACAATGGCCATCTAGTCCAACCCTCTGCCATGCAGGAAAAGCACAATCATAGCACCCCTGACAGATGGCCATCCAGAAGACGTGGTGGCCTTTAAAAAAATTAACTTTTGGATCTACCATATAACAATTGGTTTTTTCTGGAAGATTGGAATGTGGTGATTGATATCTCCACATTTAAATCTTCAGATATAAAAATTAAAACCTCCCAAAGCAAGTAACAAATATGTATTTTGTTGTAATGTACAACTTGGAAATAGCTGTTTCATGGAGGTACAAAATGGAGTTATAAAGGACTATACTTATTTATCTGAAAGACACAGATCTTTTTCAAGAATTGACATAATTCGGTCCACTGTTGAAAACTTTTTAGGTGAAATCTCTTTTCCTGTACAATAGTTTGAATCCATGGCTCTGTGTCCTAGTCTCAATAGCCACAGGAAAATAAGCTTGCTCTCTCCTTAATATGACATTCTTTCTAACACTTAAGTATGGCTATAAAGTCTCCTCTTAACTGTATTTTCTCCAAGCTAAACATACCCAGGTCTGTTCTGGCACAACTTACCTGTCCAAACAAACCTCCCCTTATGAACCTGTGAGGACTTTCAGATCATCTGGAGAGGCCCTGCTCTCGGTCCCGCCATCATCACAAGTACAGTTGGTGGGAATGAGAGACAGGGCCTTCTCAGTGGTGGCCCCTCAGCTATGGAACGCCCTTCCTAGGGAGATTAGATGGCTTCTTCACTCCTATCATTCCGAAAGCATCTTAAGACATGGCTTTTTGAGCGGGCATTTGAAAATACGGAGTAACAGATATAATAACGGAATAACTATATGGCGGAACTGGACACTGTTTTAAGGAATATTGATTGAAGTATGTTCTTGTGGGTTTTTTCGGGCTATAGAGCCATGTTCTAGAGGCATTTCTCCTAGGAGAAATGCCTCTAGAACATGGCTCTATAGCCCGAAAAAACCCACAAGAATCTAGTGATTCCAGCCATGAAAGCCTTCGACAATACATTGATTGAAGTATGTTTTATTATAATGTTTGATTTTATTGTTGCTACTGTTTTTATATTGTATATTGTAATCGTGTCCTTGGTGGCATTGAACTCTTGCTTTGTAAACCGCCTCGAGTCGCTGGAAGGCTGAGAGGGGCGGTATAGAAATGTACTAAATAAATTTAATCTAAATGATTTAGTGGAAATTTATTAACTCTCTATTTTCCAAATGAAAAATCAGCAGTGTTTTTGAAAGACTGGAAATCCCTGATTGAGTTTCGGGGGGGGGGGGGGGTGAATTGATGACTGTTGGGGGTTTTTTTAAGGCGAATATGAATTAAACTAATAGATAATAGTAAGTGCTAGACAAAGTAGGGAGAGGAGGGATGACAAGATTTAAAATATAACTGCATAAAAGATGGTTGAAAGTCATCTTTGTTAGTCTCAGTTTTTTGTGTGTGTTCTTTTGTAGCTTGTTTTGTTATATGTCTACTCATTTTTTTATTCTCTGTAGATTTTATTCAACTGAAGTTATATTTTAAAATGTCATTTCTATTTTACACTAAAATACAAAAGTTAGTAAATTTGGCAAAACATAAACAAACCAAAATAAACAAACCAAAAACTCCATAACAAAATATGAAGATGTGAAGAATCAGAAAAGAGGCCACATTTCAGATTGGTTTCACTATAACTAACCTAAGTCCATTCATTCCCATATGTCTCTTCTAAGCCAACCTCTTACCATATTTAGAGAGATATGTATGAATTAGGCACTTCAATGCTAGAGCAAGTGTGCACTTCATAAAGCCCTTCAGATGTTGCACTGCACTGCAATTCTTATTGGCTAGAGTCAACACAACCAATCCTTCAACATCTGGAAGGCTACCTGATTCCCACTTTTGTGACAAGGCATCCATGATTCAGAATAAGACTCTGTGGGACACATAGGCCTCCTGTCAATGCTTTAGACATGTTGGACTACATTATTAACTTTAAACATGCTGAGAAAAGTTGGGGTTCTCATTGCTATGTCTTGCTTTCAGACATGCTACATTGTAATAAAGTTCAGCGACCAGCTTGATGCCCTGCTATTACTGCTGTGCCACAGACAAACGGCAACACTGGAAAGGGACCTAACAAAATCATTAAAATCTGCCTTGCTGGGTCAAACAAAGATTCTGTGTTTGCCAACATATATTCCCAATCACAGCTTCCTATACGCACCCCAAGGTCATGAACGAAGAAGGACGTCCATTGGATCAGACCAAGGATTCATCTTCTCCAACATCCTGCTTCCAATGAAGGATAGCGAAATGCTTCCAAGGAGTATATGAATTGGGCATAAACACAGACACCCTCCTTCTGCCTTAATTTTCTAGCACCTGGTATTCAGAGGATTACTGCCACTGAGTATGGAAGCTCAATTCAGCTGTCATAACCTATAGCCCTTGATAGACTTGTCCTCTACGACCTTGACTCCCTGCTTTGAAAGCCATATTAGTTAGCGGGCATCCCCTGTTATTTGTCCTCAACATCTGGTGCTCAAAGACCCTTATGTAAGGAACAAGAGGCGTCCCTGTTTTGCTATGCATTGGCTCCATCTCAGCTGGCCCTCCTGCTTCTCACACTGACGAGAGCTGAAGCGGAAGGAAACAACGTTAAGTCCTGCTTTTCTTTCTCCCCCTCCCCTCATGCCTCCTCCTCCACTTCCCAGCCCCCCAACTTAAATTTCACAGGCACCTGAATCTGATCACAGCTTCCTCCGTTCAGTGTAAAGTTTAGTCTGAGACAGAGTGCATACCACAATGAGTTGGGATAATATTAATGTATAGTATTCAAAGCCCCAGGGCCTGTATGTTTCATTAATTTCCTCCCCATTAAAGTAAAACGAGGATATCCTGTAGAGAATTGCAGTGAACCGTTCGGACTGCGAAACTCGTCCTGACCTTGCTAAGAAAAACACACAGACAGGGAGAGAGAGGGAGAGCAAGAGAGAGAACGCAGCTGATGGCAATATACAGCCACCCGAATGAAATACACTCTCCTCACTCGGCCCCTGTTTGCACTAGTACTACTGTGCAAATATTTAGCTTAACAGGATGGGAAGAGCTGGGACAGCAGGCATGAAAGAAATACCCACTGATTTATTTGTTTAAATCCTGAAACATTTCCCATAAATTCTTCCCAGTGCATTCACCTCAGGCACAGTGGCTGCCCCTGTGACCAAGCAGACGGGGGGACAGAAGTTGAACAAGTGTGGAAAATGTAGTTCGCTTTGTTCACATTGTCCATCCACATGATTTCAGCCACCACTCGCCATACTGCTCAAGGTATGCCGAGCTCAGAGGCTGAGCCAAAGAATTGCCATTTCCTTTCTCAAAGGTCTGTCTGGCAATCAAATGTTCATTGAGATGCGCCAACTAAACAGGCTGTAGCTCTTTTTGGTTGTTGTTTTTTCCCTTAATGGCCTAGAGGTGCAGTGGAGGCCTGCCAACTCCAGAAATCTGTTTCCTTCTCTGGTTTGAGAGACCCCCAAAGGCTTTAAAGCGTAATGCTGTGTCCTCTGTGAGATTTCCTTTGTGTCTCAATGGTTTGTCCACAACCTGACCTCCCACCGAGATTAAGGAAACCGCCTTGCCCATTTAAATACAGGAGTTGATGCTTCTGGCCAAAGAACCTTTGCTGCCAAGCTGACATTTCCAAGAGTGTATACTCAAATTTTAAAGTAAAAAAATGTGTCTTCAAGTTGCCTGGTAACTTATTGGAAACCCATGAATGTAATATGATATATATATATATATATATATATATATATATATTGGCAAGGAATATTCAGAAGTGTCTTCCTCTGATAGCTTAGGGCACCCTATATCCCATGGAGGTCTTTACTCCAAGTATTAAACAGGACTGACTCAGCTTAACTTCCAAAATCAAACAGGATTTGGTTTTTCATACTGGATTCACCTAGGGCAGTGGTTCTCAACCTGTGGGTCCCCAGAAGTTTTAGCCTACAACTCCCAGAAATTCCAGCATATTTACCAGCCGTTAGGATTTCTGGGAGTTGAAGGCCAAAACATCTGGGGACCCACAGGTTAAGAACCACTGACCTAGAGTAAGTGCTACACCTGATGTGTTTTTAATTGGTACCTTAGATTCATATAACCTAGATATTGATGGGTTGGGGGTGGGATACAACCAAACAAATGAAACCCCAGATTTCTTTTGATCAAACTATTTTAAAATGCCAGAAGGAAGTTTTTGAGTCACCCATAACTCAACATTAGTCTCTTCTCTCAAATAATATGCTTTTATACTTGCTGCCAACATAAAAATTCTTTGTTATTTGCTGGTAGTATAGTGACCACCTGAGTTTCATCAAGGAAGGATGAGCATTGCCTTTAGAGTATTCCAATATATTGGGAGTGAGGCAAAATATTAGGCAACAAAACAATAACTCCACAAAGTTTAGTCAGAAGCACCTTCCAGGGAGGTCCAGTAAGACCAGCTCTCTCGTGTGTTTAAGATTGAAAGAATTCCTGAGCTTGGCATCTTATTTTCCCATCTGTGCTCCTTAATTGCAAGGTCCAATCGTTTGACTGATACTGACTCTAGGGCCCATCCACACAGCTATATAAATCAGAATATCAAGGCAGAGAAATCCTACAATATTTGCTTTGATCTGGGTTATCTGAGTTCACACTGCCATGTATTTCAGTTCAAAGCAGAAAATGTGGGATTTTATCCAGCTGTGTGGAAGGGACCTAAGGCCCCTCCTACATTGCCATATAATCCAGATTATCAAAGCAGATGATCCACATTATCTGCTTTGAACTGGATTATATGAGTCTAGACTGCCATATAATCCCGTTCAAAGCAGATAATCTGAATTTTATATGGCAGTGTAGAAGGGGCCTAAGTAGATGTGAATGTTATGTTGATGGTCATGAAAGGCTGGAAACAAAAGCATGGTGTGGAGGAGAGAGGTGCACTCCAGCAGTGATTTCCCCCACACTAGCCCTACTGAAATTAATGAGAACCAGGGGTGCATTTATACTGTAGAATTAATTTAGTTTAGCACCATTAAAACTGTGATGATTCAATGGTATGGAATGATAGGCGATGGTTTTTCAAGACCTTGAGCCTTCTCTGCCAAAGGGTGCTGATGCCTCACCATGATGCCATAGCATTGACCCATGGCAGTTAAAGTGGTTTCAAACTATATTATTTCTATTGTGTAGATCTATCCTTTCAGATAAGAGCACTTCCCAGCAACTGCTTCACTCCGCATTCTCTTCCTTAATCTCTTCTTCAAGCTTCTTTCCCTATTTCTGAAGCCATTTGGAACAAAAGCCCACTTGGGTATAGGGAACCAATTTCTAGGCAGAGCAGTATCTTCCTCCCTCTTCCCCCAGTGTGGACCAGATACATAGTGTAGTGATACCAAAGTAGCTTGGTACCACTTTGAACTGGATACTAGTTCCTAATCCATTTGAAATAGCTGCCACTTGTCTGGGAGGAGGGCTCATACCCAGTTTAAGGGTCTCTCAGCAAAAAAGCCTCTGGTAGGTCTCCTCTTACTTCAGAAGGCCTTGGGTATAGCAAAGCTGGCTTGATGTAGCAGGGCTTCTGGAGTAGTAGTGTTGGTGTGCCATTTGAAATTCCCAGTGCCATGAAGTGATGCAGCAAGCGCAATGTGAGAAATTGAAAGAGTACAACCCAACATTTGCCACTTATTCAGAATCTGGCTCCATTAAAAAAGGAAAATACTAAGGTAAAGGAAACGGGTGCATTTTAAGGCAACTCACACAGTACTGCAACTGTGATCCCCAGAGGCCATGGTAAGTGAGGGATTCTGGTAGCCTGAGGTCCGAAATGATAACTTTTTCAAGCTTTGGTAGTGAAGAAATTAGGCTTCCTGGACCCCAGCATCTACTAAAGGATTTAACATGATGGTTCCGTGCCTGATTAGAGATTCCACTGTCTTCCAGTAAGAAACCAGAAAGAATTCAGACCACTTCACATTTGCGTCATACCAGTCATGTGCCCAGTGTTGTCAAGTACTCATCCTACTCAGGTTTCCTTTCTTATTGTCATGAAGGACAAGCAACAGGTGGTGGCATTCAAGCAGAACTTCGCAACAACATGTATTTCCTTGTTCCGCTTGTGGTGCCAAATCTGGAATCTTCTCCAGAACCTCTTCTGTCCTTTCGGCTCTGTCGATCTTGACTTTTAGTTAGACCTCACTTTCCTCAGGATGTTTGTCTGAACTGCATTTAGACAGCTCCTGCTAGTATTATTGCCATCTATTCTTGGAGACATACAAGGGTGGGTGGATAATATAAGTGAAGAGAACAACCAAGATCTTTACAAGGCTTACTGTGGAACTCAGAGAGACTGTGTGGCTGTCATCCCACCCATCTGCTCCCCTTTTCTCCTCTTGACCTGAATGTACTTGTGTCATAATGAATGCTTTTGACTGCATACTGCACAGAATAAGGACAGAGTTGGGTCTGGCTTTCATTATGGGGTTTTGTTGTTGTTGTTTTAGCTGCGGCCAGCCGTTACGAGCAAATCCAAGAGTGCCCCTGACAAATCCTTTCCAACTGGAACTCCCCACGTCCAGTTCATCTCTGAATTCTATGAACTGACAAAGCACGTTAGACCTGGCACTCCCTACCTTTCTGTAAAAACTATTCACATTACCTTTTAAAAATCATACCCACAAGTCATTCACATGCTGAGAAAGAAATATGTTATGATTACTGATTACAATACTGAAGTATTCTTGGTTGAATTCCCCATGACTTCTCTGTTTCTCATTTTTGAAGCACTATGATGGTTAAAAGAATAAAATAAAACTTGAAAAATTATGATCAAAATGTCCAGAATGTCCTTAAAAGGTGACTAGAAAGACCAGGCAGAAAAGGTTACCCATGTTTCAACCTTGTTTTGCTTGTTACTTTATTTCTGAAATGTGCAATGATTATTCCATTGTTACTTTGCACACCATAGCCCAGTGATGGCAAACCTTTTGGACACCTAGTGCACAAATCGGGGGGACGGGGGGATGGGGGGGACACTCAGGGGTAGTGAGCGGGGGGGGGGGAGCAAACAAGTGGGAGTGAGCAGGCAAGCAGGAGAGTGGGTGACTAGGGGGGCAGATGAACCAATGGACCAACAGGTGAGCCAGCAAGCAAGCAGGTAAGTAGGAAATGGGGCACAGTGGGTGTGTCAGGAGAGACACACCCACTGATTCTGGCTGACATGCCATAGGTTCACCACCACTGCCATAGCCCAGAAGCCTGTTACAGGCAACTCAATTACTTCTAATTTGTTACTTTTCAATTTGGGACCTATTTTGGATGAAATAAAAATGTGCCGTTCAAAAGGAGAAATAGCCCAATCTATCTATTTCTTTGTAGAATTCTAAAGTTGAATCTCAGTGAACGTTCAGAAGAGGTGTGGAGAGTTGTTGCAACTCTGTGTTCTTCAGCATTGGCCATGCTGGATGAGGATGCTGGAAGCTATAATTCTAGGAGGTCTCCACAATTCCCACTCCTATCCTGGAGGGCGAGGGGGAGAGAAATAAATGAAAAAACAGATATGCTCACAAAGAGGTTAAAATTTCTACCAGAATTGACAGAGAGACTGATTATTTTACTACACACATGAGTACATACCCACACACGTCTGTGCACCAATAAACCCGACAAACATCTTGTTACTGCCAGTGGAGATTCTGACATCTCTTCACTTTAGCACTGGCATTTATAAAGTTTTCCCACACTAAATACGGAGAAACAAATACTTACCCCCTAGGAGGTTATAGTGTAATGAGTGCTCATCTGTGGGTCTTTTTGTCTTTTTTTTTCATCCTCCTATCTTTTTTGTATTGATTTGTTGCTGTATTGATTTGTTGTTGTTGTATTTATCATCCATTTTTTAAATCTAACACTGTGCAGTGTGTTTAAGCCAGTGCCAACTGCTGTCAATATCACAGAGACCTGCCAACCAGGCATTTTTACATATAATTCAGTCACCACAATATTAAGGTATTTTGAGATATGACATCTCTCACTGGGGGCACTACCATATGAATTGGGGAGGGCTTTTCAGCACTCTCCCTAAGTGGGCTCTAATGCTTAAATTGGCCCTGAGCAATGAACAGAGAACAGCCATGGAAATTAGGGTCAGCTAATCATGATAACAGAATCTATTCTCTGACAAGATTTGTAAAGATTTATAGCCATGTTTTTCTGTTGCACAGCATCAGTGCCAGACATGTCTGAAACAGCTTCTTCTGTCACTAATGCCTGTCTCCATGTAGACCAAAAGGCAAACATAATGTAATGAAAATTACTAGAGGTCATGGCGATGGTAATATGTGAAATGTTTCCCCTCATCAGGAACTTAGTTTGTGAGATTATGCCTGTATTATTATTATTGACTAAGAACCAAAGAGAAGCTGGTTGGCATTATAAACACATTGACATGAGATGCAAGAGGGTCTTCTGCTCTTGCTTCAAAGGCAGCTTCTACTGTAAGGTCCAGAGGGAATCTTCAAGCCACACACGAATCTGAAGGATCTTACTTAGCTGTAAAGATCACCTTCAGATATTTGTCATGGAAATACCGAAAGTAGAGCAAGGCATTGTCTGGTCTGCTTTTTGTCACCCTTGACTATGTCTAACATGGCCCGAGAACTAGTCTTGGACAAAGTCATCTCCTGAGCTTTCAATGTCACATTGATCTAAGCAGCATGGCCTTACTTTGGATATTTTGTGCTGCCTTCTTCATTGTCATTTGATCAGAAACACAGCTTTGGACAGAGTATTCCATGTTCTTTCAAATCATTTCCCCCCGCATTTGTGAGCACTGGGAGTTTCCATGTCAATGAGGTGGAGAATCTGTTCTAGATGTCAGTCTGTCCAAAGAGCTGAACCTTATTCCCCAAAAGAGTTTCAGCAATTTTGATGACTCATTTCAAGGTCAGACTAAAACCCAAGATGCTAAAGTAGAAATTGTGTGTGCAGTTCTATTTGGTGTGCCTTGTTCTCGTTGGAGTCTAACAGATAAACACAAAAACCATCACAACTCAGTTGAAGCTACAGAGCTAAGGCTGGAAGAAAAGTTGGAAAATGTTCCTATTCGTTGTCATCCCTGCCCCAACTTTTACATTTTTAGCGCATGATGCAGATGCCACACCTGAGGAACCATTTTTGTCCTGACAAGCCATTCCGATTGCACGGACATAATAAGTCTTCCTCCTGATTCTACAGTTACATATTGTCAAGGAACCATACAATAACATAACACACATAGAAAATGAAAGAAGTGCTTTTCTTATCTAAAATGATTGAGAATATAGGTTTTTCAGATTTTGGATTTTTTTTCCAGATTTTAGAACATCTGCATTTGCATATATGTGAATGAGAGGAAGGGGGTCATACATCCAGCACTCACTGGGTTTTTTTTTCCCTAAAGAAGCCCCAATGAGGAAAAGTGAAGAGGTCAAAGAGAAGATACCTCCATTTACACTAGGCTCCTGTAAAACGCATTTATTTATTTATTTATTTACAGCATTTCTACCCCGCTCTTCTCACCCCCGTAGGGGGACTCAGAGTGGCTAACAATGGTATAAAGGATTAAAGACTTATCAAGGCAGGGTGGACACCACAGATCCCACCTCTACCCTTAGAATTAGCGTGGAACAAAAGGCTGAGCCTGAGTGACCGATGCACTTGATAGTAGTAGCCGCCACCACCTCAGTAATATGGCCTGAGGAACCAAACAGGGTGTGAATGTATACGAGGTAAATTTGGCTTGAGTATATTATAACTATGATGAGAGAATTAATTCTAAAAGAGGCGAAAGGATTGAGGTCCACTCTAATTAGCGATGGAACAATTAAGAGTTTATTTTATATTAAAAATGAACAACTACTCGATGTAATGAGTGGTACAGTATCTTGAAGTAATCATAAAACTTTGGTTGCTGGAATCAAACACTTCACTCTGACATAAAAACTTTTATATCTGAGAATCTCTTTAAACCACTGTTCTACTATTAGACACAGTATTCCCTGGGATACAGACCCAAGACAAAATGGCAATAAGGTATCTGTGAAACCTTTACAAGGCTCACTAAGGCACAGCCTTCCTTTACTAGTTCTTCTAACTCAGTAAAGCCCTGGCTTCATGCCTTCCCCTTATTCCAAAACCTTAGAGATTCCCTAAAAGTTCTCTCACTTCTGTCAGTTCCCTGTTGTAACTCCTCTCTCAACAATCTGCATCCTACTCTGTCTAAATCTCAGACTCTTCTCCTTTCTGGCAGATAAGACAGTTCCTTTCCCTCCTTTCAGCTGACTCCACCCCTGATTGTTACACCCAATCAGGAGTCCGGCTGACTCCTCCTCCTTCTCTGTTCAACATCAAGGAGGCCAGCCACTGCCATAAAGGCTTCGGCCTAGCCAGCTAAAAGGTAGTTTTATTACAAATGGCAACGATTCAATGCCACAGTAATTACAATAATAAAAACAAAATAAAATCATACAATACAATACATTAAAACGACATTAGTTATCCAGTCATAAAGGCATTTCCATTATAACAACCATCAGGTCCAATTCACTGTTCAGGTGCTGTTAAATCCATTAGCCAAAAGCCTGGTTCCGCGACCACGTCTTCAGTTTTCTTCTGAAAGAAAGGAGGCAGGCCACTGATCTAATTTTGCTGGGGAGCGAATTCCACAGGCGAGGGGGTCACCACTGAGAAAACAGCATCTCCCTTTATGTCCCACCCCAGAGTTTGAGATCATCTGGGGAGGCCCTGCTCTCGACCCCACCGCTATCACAAGTGAGGTTGGTGGGGACGAGGAGCAGGGCCTTCTCAGTGGTGGCCCCTCACCTGTGGAACTCACTCCCGGGGGAAATTAGGGCATCAACATCCCTCCTCTCCTTCAGGCGGAAAGTAAAGACGTGGTTGTGGGACCAGGCCTTTGGGCAATCTGACAACTAGATAAGGACAATCAGACGATTAGGACTGACAATGTGGAATTGGAATTCGGACTATGAGATAGCGAACGCTGACTGTCAGTGAGGAGTAATTGGGTTTGTATTGGTTTTATTGGTTCTATTGTTGTAATGCAGGAACTGTTGTTTGATTGTTAATTGCTGCTATTTGTTTACTACTGTTATATGATGCCAGCATCGAATTGTGCCTTTGTAAGCCGCCCTGAGTCCCCTTCGGGGTGAGAAGGGCAGGGTAGAAGTAACCAAAATAAATAAATAAATAATAAACCTTGTCCCTGTCCCTCATTTGCGAAGCTGGTGGGACTGAGAGCAGGGCCTCCCCAGCAGATCTTAGACTATGAGACGGAACATAGAGAGAGATATTATGTTAGCAAAAAAGTTGGGAAGGGAAGAGAAATCCTCTCCAGCACCCCCACCAATGCCCACCTTAGACTTTTTCATTTTTTTCATTCTGGATACAGGTAGGGGTCAATTGGATCACTCCATGCATGTTTGCCTTCACTTCAGGGATGCCCATCCTTCTGTGTACTGCCATTGGTGGGTGCTGGATGTGTGACTAGCCTGTTTAATCACACAAAATGGAACTTCTCAGTGGGCATTAAAATTAGTTTTTGAAGTATTTCAGCTTTGCAGATAAGAGAGTATGGTGTGAATTACTATTTTCTATGGAAAAGCATCCCCATTCCTACTCCAATGCATGCTACAGTTTAAGTTTTTTTGTAAGATGGAGGTTTTCCTGGGCATCATTCAGGATCAAAGAATGCACCCACATCCATAGACTTGTTGGGTGAGCCATCACTGACGGGGGAGGGGTGTGTGTGTGTGAATCTGAGACTCACCACATCTCAGGTCTTATCACCTTCCTCTCTGAAAATATTTTCTTTCTAATATTAGGAGTAAAGCAGGGCATAAATAAAATAAAGAAATGTACTTCTTTAAAAAAAAACAAGCACATTGTGGGAGAAGAATGTAGGTGTATTTGTGAACTAATTGGCATCAGTCATTCAGCACTATATGCAACCAGCCTTTTCACAGATTGAAATAAAATTTCAAAAAGCTGCGGAGAAAAATATATATTATTAGATAGGACGTGATGTAGCATATCCCACTGACTTTCCCCATGGTCTTTATACTGAGGCAGGTAGGACTCCATCATGCTTTGGTCCTTCAGTTGATGAAAGGCTCTGCTTCCATTCCAACGGCCATTGATGTGACCTCAGAGGAGCAGAAGACCAAGCAGGAATGGATCTATCGTGCCTAGGCTCAGAGGCAAATGAAAAGGAGAAAAGAAGAGATAAGTACAGCTCCATCATATCTAGGCCCAGAAGCAGATAAAAGACCCTCGCATCCAACCCAGTTTCCATTGCTGTGACCTGGGCAGGGGAGTCGGGGAGAGAGGAAAAGACAATATCTGTTGTACTTAGTCCTTGTCTCCATTACTGTATCCTTTTCCTGGTTTGTCACGTCTCACGTAGATTATTCTGAGGGCAGGGAAATGTTAAATTAACCATGCTGTGGAAGCCTTTTTGGCTTAAGTGTGGGGTATAAATATAATAAATCAATCAATCACCATTCATCTCCTGTCTTTTAAATCTATCAGCACACATTTGCAAATCCAGAAGTAATTAAAAACTCTTTGACTCTACCTTATTTGGGGCTGAAAAAAATGTGTGATATAATGTAAAGATTCTTCAACTAATAACCCAAAAATAAAAATAAAAAAGCAGCCCACAATTCTTGACTTGTAAAACAGGGATGAAAATAGAAGTGCCTGTATGTTTGTGTGCACACGCACAAGTGTGTGTGTGTGTGTGTGTGTGTGTGTGTGTGTGGTGAGAATTATCTTAATTAAAATTCTCCCTTTCATCCTCATAATTACATTCAAACAGGCAACAGCAGCAGCATCGCTGCTTGTCACAGTGCCAATTTTTTTTTTTGATTTGATCACCGGGACATCGCACAAAATAAAATAAAATAAAATGGGAAAGGGGGAGAAAACTGCCAGGATAAAAAAAGTAATTAATTTTGGAGGGCTGTTAGAAACTCGGGGAAAGAAGAAGAGGGAAGGGAATGAAAGGAAAGAGGAGGAAGATGAAGAGAAGGGAAAGGAAGAGACACACTAGCAGATAATGTGGCAGCCGGGATGGAAACACCTGTAAGCCAGTGGAAATCTAGCAGCTATCAGCGCTGGCTGCCTTCCATATCCATTAGCTCCAGCAGTCTGCCTGGGCTCCAGGAAAGGAGGGTGTTAAGCTCCACCAACCACCGAAAGCTGATGAAAATGTACCAAAGGGGCAGTCATGGGGCTGCCATTTGATAAAGAAGAAGGTGGGGATGTGGGTGGGGGGGGGGGGAGACTGCACGAGGAAAGGGGGGGGGAGGCGAGAAGAGGGAGGCTAGAAAAAGCCAAGAGTAAATCAGTCTAATTAATGCCTTTGCTCATTTATCGAGGGCAAATGCTAATTATTCTTTTTAATCACTTTCTGCCGCAGTTGCTCATTCTCCCTCGCTTTTTTAATGCCTGGCTCTACCTAGTGCAAGGGGCTGTTGGGAAAGCATTCGGGACCTCAGGCCTATAAATAAAGAAACTGCAGCAGCAAAAGAAAGATAAAGTGCTCCACTGGGTTTGGTGAGCCATTGGGCATATCAGCGAGAAGGTGAGATGGGGAGACTAGGCAGCTCCTTGATCTCTTTGCACTTAAGCTGCAGTCGCACAGGAGACCTACCCCGGTGGAATCACACAATGCGGACCCATTCGTCCATGCCTCTAAATCCAGCAATGGGATCCTCTCTCATCCTGTGCCTTATTTCTGTTCTCATGCTGAATGGTTCTCAAGGGACCAAACAGTAGAGTGGGCTAAGAATAATATGTGGTCCTCCAGATGTTATAGGAATGCTGCTCACAACATCCTTCACCCTTTGCTATGCTAGCTAAGCTGATGTGAGTTGCAGTCCAACAATTTCTGAGAGGCTACGTGGTTCCCATCCCTGCAGTAGAGGAACAAATAGACTACAAAGCATAATGTCAAAATGCCAAACTCTTATGCTATCAGAGCATTGCAAAATGGCCCATGTCTGACTCTAGGCTCGTGGTTCTCAGTCTGTGGGTCCTTCAATGTTTTGGCCTTCAATTCCCAGAAATCCTAACAGCTGATAAATGGGCTGGGATTTCTGGAAGTTATAGGCCAAAACACCTCGGGACCAACTGCTCTAGGTACTAATTCACTCAGTAGAAATTATTGCACATACTAGTACAGGAATGGAACTGGTTACTTCTCTGTTCCTCAGTAGCAATAGTCCCAAGACATACAACTGAACAGGAGCACCTCTATTCCTTCCAGCACTTACAATGCCCTTTGTGTCCTGGGGTGAAGCCACACTGTGCCATTATAGTGGTTGATAGCCCTGCAACTGTTATTGCTCCATCCTATCTAATCCTGCAATTTACAGTTTGTTGAGGTGCTGAGAATTCTCTATTGCACTCCTCTGAATTAAGACATCAGAGCTCTTTGTCAGTGGGTTCCAAGCAGATCCCAGGCTTCCACAGAATGGAGTCAAGATGAATCAAGTCAATCTTATGCCTATCTGCTCTCTATCAGAGACAAATCTCAGTTTTGCATTCTTTCTCTTTTATAGGCTCCCATTCACAGCATTCCCTAAGCTCTGATGGGCTGATACTATCCAGGCTAGGGAGCCCCCAGTGGTGCAATGGGTTAAACCTTTGTGCTGGCAGGACTGAAGATTGACAGGTCAGAGGTTCGAATCCTGGGAGCGCATGGATGAGCTCCCTCTGTCAGCTACAGCTCCCCATGTGGGGACATGAGAAAAGCCTCCCATAAGAATGCTAAAACATCAAAACATCCGGGCGTCCCCTGGGCAATGTCCTTGCAGATGGCCAATTTTCTCACACCAGAAGCAATTTGCAGTTTCTCAAGTCATTCCACACACACACACAACCATCCAGGGTTGCTTAGCTTTTCTCTCTACAGCCCTCCAGCCGGACTGAATATTTGGATGATGCAGTCCTAAAACAAATGTTCAAATATTTAAAAAGCAGAGATATAGTACTATGGGAGACTTCAACCATGCTGATATTTGTTGGAAGTCACACTTCGCCAACAGCATGATGTCCAATATATCCCTCACTAGCATTGCAGACTGTTTCATTGAAGATGGAGGAAGAAACAAGGGGATCACATATTTTGGATTTGATCTTAACAAACAGAGATGAAGGACCACATGACATGCATTCTGGCCTTTGTTTCCATGCACTTTGGAAACAGTTACATGACTCCAAATGGGGGAAAGTGGGAAGAAGACAGACCTTGAGAGGGAAAGTATGTGGGATGCCAGAAGACAGATCTCTATAGGAGGACCTCCTGTAGAGGTCCTTCACTTCCCCCTGGTCATGGAAAGAGGTCCAAAGTGGTTAATGGAATAGAAACCATGGGATCTATAGGTGGAGGCACAGAGGAAATGGGAAGCTAAGCATAGCCAGAAACACTCTGGACTATGTTTTTGGTAAGCTTAAGGAAATACTGGGTGAAATCCCATGGCAGGAAATGCTCAAAGGGAAAGGAGTTCATAATACCTGGAAGTTTCTTAAAAGTGAGATACTGAAGGCACAATTGCAAACAAATTGAAGAAAGAATAAAAGGTTTCTAAAGAAACCAGGGTGGATTTACAAAGGACTTTCAGATGAGCTGAGATTTAAAAGAAACACTGATAAGAAATGGAAGGAGATGGAAACCACCAAAGAGGAATACAGACAAATAGCCGGTGCTTCCAGGGGGAAACTCACAAAAGCTAAAGCTCAGAATGAGCTCCGGCTCACTAGAGAGGTAGAAATAAAAAGGGTAGGGTTTTTTGCCTGTGTTCAGAACAAGGTAATATAGGACCAGAATATGTTGAAATGCTAATAGGGGACAGAAAGAAGTGTGAACTATTCCATCCCTTATTTGATTCAGTTTTCTCCCACAAGGAACACAGTGTCATAGCTGGTGACAATAGAATAAATCATGCAGCGAGGGAACTACAGCCCAGAATAACTAAATAGGTTCATAGTAAAGAGAATACTCACTAGTGGTTCCTCTTCATCCTGGAATGAAGCGACTAGTGGGGTGCCTCAGGGTTTTGTCCTGCATCCAGTGATGTTTAACATTTTTAGAAATGACTTGGGTGATAGAATAGAAGGCACACTTATCAAATTTTCAGAAGATAATATTCTACAAAAACTGATAAGAATTCAAAAAGACTGTTACAGATTGGAGAAGTGGACCACAACTGCATGAGAGAGGGCTCTGCTACATCACCCATATGAACCCTTCCAACTCTAAGATTCTATCTTCTAAGGGCCCTTCCACACAGCCATATAACCCACAACATCAAGGCAGATAATCCCACAACATCTGCTTTGAACTGGGTTATCTGAGTCCACACTGCCATGTATCCCAGTTTAAAGCAGAAAATGTGGGATTTTATTCAGCTGTGTGGAAGAGGTTGAAGAACACACAAGCTAGGAGAGGTGTCAGCAGTTTGCTTTGGCCTGAATCAAGCAAGAGGGATAGATTCTTCACTCCCCTCCTGCTGAGTTGAGGGCAAACTGCTTTTACTCTTTGAATTCATTTTGCCACAACTTAAGTATGCCGAGGACAATTAGGAAAAAATGGGGAAATGGGATGAGGAGAAAGAAACTGGGACATTTTAACAGCGGTGGGAACATGGGAGTACAGAGGATTAATCAGAACTGTCCATGCCAAATTGGGACTGTTGGCTGGCATGATTCTTTTCCTATCTCACAGCACTCACTGAGCCATTTAGCTCTTTTTGAGACTATTTTCTGATTTCACTCCTGGGGACATCTAGAGAGGTGCTGCTCCCTTTTGTGAGTAGCTCTTTGGCTACTCTCTCACACTTTTTCTCTCAAAAAAATATGCTGAAGGAAAAAATGCCCCCTCCCTTAAATTACTTTGTCCCACCTAGATAATAGCACTAAAGAAAAAAACATAACTTGATTGTATTATCATAATTGAAGCCATATCCATTTCTGTTTTGTTTGCTTTTGTTATTCACAAACATTTTATTGAAAATATCTTTCTTTGCACAAGAGACATTTCTTTGCAGGGACATCTTTTGTCATGTGAGGAGCAGCAGAGACACTGAAATCTGCTTTACATTTTCCTGCTTATTCTTTGAAAAAAATTGTACAGAGACGTGACCAGAAAATGGTCACAGGGACATGTATTTGTAATACCAGAAAGGTCAGATGGGAGTGCGAAATGTAGGAACTGAGACAAAGAGTGCAGTAGGTTTATATGACATACCTCTCAGAACGGGCTCAGAGTATTTAACATCTGTTCAAAGGACGGCCTGGCTCACAGATGTTTGTACATTATCCGATTACATCGACCTCAGAGACTCAAAGCTAAATGTGTGAATGGGCTTCATCCTAAAGCATAATAATAATAATAATAATAATAATAATAATAATAATAATTTATTTATATTCCTATTTCCCCGAGGGGACTCAGAGAGATGATAGTATATACAAATACAAACAAAGGCAAACATTCAGTGCCTTGATACAATTAGCAGAAATTCACAGAGATTCACAATCCAATCCAATAAGCCTTTATTGGCATATACATAGCAAACAAGTATAAAATACAGTGCAAGCCATAGAAAAGGAAACTTCACATTTGCTACACATTCAGTTTACAGACTTCATTCAGCAATCATGCCACTGAAAGGCAGCAGTTTCTCACAGAAAAGCACAAAGGCAAAGGCTTCCCCTTTCATCTCCGGTTTCTGGAGGCAGTGCTCAACTTCCAGCTCTGGGGGAGGTGTTCATCTTCATTTCCAAGCCAAGGAGCCTGCATTGTCCGTAGACACCTCCTGGTCATGGGGCCGGCATGACTGCATGGAGCACCTGTTTGCCCTCTCACCGAGGCGGTACCTATTGATCTATTCACATTTGCATGTTTTCAAAAACAAGGTTGGCAGGAGCTGGATTTAACAGTGGGAGCTCACTTCATCCTGTGAATTCGAACTACCAACCTTCAGGTCAGCAAGTTCAGCAGCTCAATGGTTTAACCTGTTGCACCACCCACGGCCCCTATGTGATGAAATGTTTTTATTTGTCATGTCTATCTACATGTATACAAGGAAGCCATTGCTTGATGCTAGAGTCAAGAAGTGATAAGCATCTGCCCAAGAACTGTATTGAAACATGGGCTTGTAGGGCTGGAGAAACCAATAAAAAGAATATTTATATCAGTAGGATATGGACATGCAAAAGCATTTGTTCCATTTTCTGGGAAATACCATACTATTATAAATGCAAAAAACATCATTTCTCTATCCCTCATAATGTGACCCACATCTAGAAACTATTATCACATTAACAGATTATGTAGATGATAAATCACAGTGTGTTCCAACTGCATCTCACCTTAGGGCAATCCATGGATTTGCTTGCTATGCAGGGTGAGCATTATTCAGATCAGTGTGTCAGAGAGCTTGAGAAAAGGATGAGCCATGCTGTATTTCTCACACCTGTATTTAAAATGTAATGTGGTCCTTGTCAATCATGAGGCCAGAAGATAACAGTAGTATTAGAAACAACTATGCTAGTGTACAATGGACTGAATCAGAAGATGAAACAGCCCTCATTGACAACACTGGTTTCCCAGCCAAACCCCAGGAAGTAAGCTTTGTTTCTCCTCTTTCTCCCTTGGGTGGGGGAAGTAAAGTAAAGGTTAAGCATTCTTAACACCCACGACAGGCCCTGAAACCTGGCAGCTCACCAAGTGTTTGCAAATGCTAGCTGAGATTAGCCATGACAGTTTCTCCTCCCCCTTTTCATAACCAGAAGGGAGAATGACGTAGGCACTCTCAGCCCCTGGGTCCAATCTCGTATCAGAAGTTGAGGTATGAAGTTCTCTCCTCTTCTCTTAAAACCCATCTATTCTGGGGTGGGTAGAAAACAGAAGCTGGTTTAGAGGCACTTCGGCTTATGATCCCTTTCCACTTCATCACACCAGAGAGAAAAATCCACTTAAAATCCAGTTTCTGCCTCCTGTAGAATTCTGGGGTTTGTAGTTTAGTAAGGCTGTTAAAGGCTCCTCCCTAAACTACAAGCCCCCGAATTCTGCAGGAGGCAGCAACCAGATTTCAAGTAGATTTCTTATCTAGTGTGTTGAAGCCCAAATAATTAGATGTACAGTGACAATACTATTGAGACAAGTGAGTTTTGAGGGAGATGGAAGTCACTATATAAAGGAGGTGTTGAATTCCAACCTCCAAAATGAGCAAAAAAAAGGGCACATACAACTGATGTGCCAGTTTATGTCAGTGATGCCAACCAGTGCTCTGAGGAATCAGCTCACTATGGACTGAAACGATTTTGAACACTTGAAAGACAGTCTAGCCAGGAATTAGAAAGTTTGAGGCCTCATTTTCTTCTCTCCTGGAGGAAAGGGGTGTGATAGCAGGTTCTCCATGACCAGCTGAAGCGTTTAGGACCAGACCCCACAAACACCAGTGTTCTTCCTATTTCCCCATTTCAAAATATAGCAGTTTTTTCTAGGTAAGTGCAGGTAGCCCCCAAGTTACGAACAAATAGGTTCTGTAGGTTTGTTCTTAAGTTGAATTTGTATGTAAGTCAGACATGTATGTTTTTAAGTGTAACTCCAGCCATATTAGCTTTGGATAGGGAAGGGTTAACACCCCTGAGGTGTTTGTTTGCTGTCTGTGCTCCTGTTCAGAAATTTTCACCTTGTTTTCTGTCCCTGTGATCATTGGACTTTGAAATATTTGACTTGTTATGGAGATAAGTATTGCAGATAACGTTTCAGTTGAGATACCTTTTTCCCCATTACATCTCTTTCAGGAGTGCATTTCCCTCCCTGTTATCTCACCCCTGTTCTTAACTGTGAGTCATTTGTAAGTCGGATGTTTTTAATTTATGGACTGCCTGTACTCCAATGGAAAAATATATTAAGAGAATGGCACAGCTGGGGAAGGAATTTGTCACTTGTCATCACATACTTACCAGGACTATCCAACAAACATATATAAGATAAAACTTTAAAAGTTGCATCTAAAATCCAGATGGGTCACAATTGTGGTATCTGATGGAAGAACTGCACATTCCCAAAAATCACATATTGCAGGTTAAGATACAGTATCTCAGTAACAAGTGCTGGTTATTTATTTATTTATTTATTTACAGTATTTGTATACCGCTTTTCTCACCCGAAGGGGACTCAAAATGGTTTCCACATAGGTAATGGCAAAATTTAATGCCAACACAAACAATTACAATTATACAATTATGGTTAGACATAAATCAAATTAAAATACATCCATAAACAGTAGAACAATCTTTATTTATTTTATTTTTATTATTACTGGTGCTTTTACCCCGCCCTTCTCAACCCCCGGAGGGGGACTCAGGGCGGCTTACAAAAAAGGCAGATTTCAATGCCTATACATAATAATACATAGTATACAAAAATATAAAAGAACGATATACAAAATGTAATTAAAACGATTATCACAATAAAACATCAGCACTGGTACCTAAGACATTGTATAAACATCATATAAAAACATCATATAAAAGTCATTCTTATAATCTTTAAAACAGTAAAACAGTCTCGTCTGTCGAATTTGTCGTTCCAGTCATTGTCTTTCCGAAATGCTGCATACATTTGTTTCTACTGCCCGAAGGCCTGGTCCCAAAACCATGTTTTTAGTTTTTTAGGTTAAGAATAATACGTCTGGATCCCATGCAACAAATGAGTGACAGCTGTGCTAAGTTTGTGCAAAAGAGTAGAGTAGAGTAGAGTAGAGCTGTTTAAGAAGGAAGGAACTTTGAAATCCCCAAGAAATCTGGACAATGGATATAAAAGTATAGCAGTAGTGCTTTAGTAACGGGCAACATAATCCTTTGCCTGTCTCTTCAAGAGAGCCTATTCACATGGAAGTGTAAATAGGATTGCATTCCTCTATCTCTTGAAATAAGGGGAAAGGTTTGGACTAAAAGAAGGTGACTGTGGCCACAGCTAAGAATATCTGAAATACAGCTATAGAACAGGGTTAACCACAGCAAGTGACAAACCATCTTTGCAACATTAATCCAAGACATACTTTCTTGGAAGTAAATCCCATTAAACTGAATGGGAGTTATACAATGGAAGCCAGGATAAGCCTTTTCTCCCCGTTTAATGAACGTGAACCCTGATGTTCTACAAGAGAGAAATTCCATATCCAGGAGGGATGAGGAATAAGATGGTCTTTCTAAAGACCTATGAATGTATAAATCAGCTCACTTTTCATCCTCAAGCAAACAGCAATAGGTAGTTTTGAAACAGATCAGAAAGTAAACAATAGAGTTTTGTAGTGCTGTGTGTCATGTTCTACAAGCTTCACTAGAGTTGTAGGGGTTCTAAAATACCTTGGTTATTGTGTCCCATCACACACATCCCTCTGAGAATAATAATAAATAAAATAATAAAATAAGAAGTGTGAGATCCTGAATGGTACAGTAGTTTGAACATTGGACAAGGACCCTAGGAGACCAGGGTTTGGGTCACTGCTGGACTATGGAAACCTACCAGGTGACCTTGCCTTTGAGCTAAATAATTCCCATCGAGTGTGTTCATATGCTTTTTAATGGTGCATTTAGAACATAGAGTTGGAAGAGACCTCATGGGCCATCCAGTCCAACCCCCTGCCAAAAAGCTACCAAACTATTTCACAAAGATTATTGTGTATATTTTGTTTCTTGTGTATTAGAGAAATACTCCATTGAAAAACAGAACTGGTATGGCTTTAAGTTGAGACCAATCTGCTAAAATGTACTACTTCCAAGTTCAAAAATCTCCCCTATGCATGCATGTCAGCACATTACAAATTTGTACATGTAAATGGAGAAGATACTCATTTGCACCATATTATTAGAAAGGTATTACATTTCTAATCTATGAATTATATTGGACTGGATCCAGACTATATTAGTTAAATTAGGTCCCTATGCAATTAATCTGGCTCAGATGTAACCCAATGTGTCTTATTACCTACCTGCAGTAAAAGGCAAGATGTATTTCTTTCTTTGGCGTTCAAGAGCAAATCAAGCCTGAATACTGATGAAATGGAGACTCTCAAACTTTGGATGTATCATGAGAAGGCAGAATTTATTAGCAAAGACAATTTCAGTAAGACCTTCAACAAGGTCCCCCATAAACTTCTGCAAACAAACTAGTCAAATGTGGGCTAGGCAAAACTATGGTTAGGTGGATCTGTAACTGGTTAAGTGAACAAACCCAGAGGGTGCTCACCAATGCTTCCTTTTCATCCTGGAAAGAAGTGACGAGCGGAGTGCTGCAGGGTTCCGTCCTGGCCCCGTTCCTGTTCAACATCTTTATTAATGACTTAGATGAAGGGTTAGAAGGCAGGATCATCAAGTTTGCAGACGACACCAAATTGGGAGGGATGGCTAATACTCCAGAGGACAGGAGCAGAATTCAAAATGATCTTAAGAAATTAGAGAGATGGGCCAAAACTAACAAATGAAGTTCAACAGGGACAAATGCAAGATACTCCACTTAGGCAGGAAAAACGAAATGCAAAGATACAGAAGGGGGGACGCCTGGCTCAAGAGCAGTACGTGTGAAAAAGATCTTGGAGTCCTCGTGGCCAGCAAGTTAAAGATGAGCCAACAATGTCATGCGGTGGCAAAAAAAAAGCCAAGGGGATTTTGGCCTGCATCAATAGGAGTATAGTGTCTAAATCCAGGAAAGCCATGCTACCCCTCTGTTCTGCCTTTGTCAGACCATATCTGGAATACCATGTCCAATTCTGGGCATTGCAATCGAAGGGAGATGTTGACAAGCTGCAATGTGTCCAGAGGAGGGCAACTGAAATGATCAAGGGTCTGGAGAACAAACCCTGTGAGGACTGGCTTAAAGAGCTGGGCCTATTTAGCCTGAAGAAGAGAAGGCTGAGAGGAGACATGATGGCCATGTATAAATATGTGAGGGGAAGTCATGGGGAGGAGGGATTAAGCTTGTTTTCTGCTGCCCTGGAGACTAGGACACGGAACAGTGGCTTCAAACTACAGAAGAGGCTATTCCACCTGAACATGAGGAAGAACTTCCTAATTGTGAGAGCTGTTCAGCAGTGGAACTCTCTGGCCCGGAGTGTGGTGGAGGCTCCTTCTTTGGAGGCTTTTAAACAGAGGCTGGATGGCCATCTGTTGGGGGTGCTTTGAATGCGATTTTCCTGCTTCTTGGTCTCTTCCAACTCTCTGATTCTATAATGATGTTTTATAAAGTGGATGGGAGTAGGAAGACTGCTGTAGAGGTAGATTGACTCAATCAAGGAGGCCATTGCTCTGAGTCTTCAAGACCTGGGCAGAGTGACTCAGAAGTATCTCATTCATAGGCTCACCATAAATTTAGTCCACTTGGTCACAATTCACAACAAAGACATTTCTTTCAGTCCTTCTAGAACTCAAATATTCAAAAACCTGCATATTATAAGGGGGCATTTGTAAAATTGGTTCTTTCACCCAAGAGAAGCAGACCCAACCTTTTTATTTAAACCGGCATTTAAAGATAAAGGTGTTTAAGATCTAGTCAGGGGATGCTATGGTTTTTAACTCTGAATAAGAGGTATGTATTGATGGTTTTTAACTGAAAAATTTAATGTTGTTTATGTTTAATTCTGTTTAAATGTTTGTTAATGATTGTGTTTAATTCTGTTTTAATGTTTGTATATTTTAAATTGGATACCAATGCTTTTATGTCAAGCCATTTTGAGTCCCTTTGGGGAGATAAAGTGGGGTAAAAATCAATATAATCAATATAATAAATATTATAATAATAACAACAACACTAATACACAAAAAACAATAAGTTAGAATCAGAAAGACTTCTCAAAAAGGTAACATAAGAGTGCCCCACTTATTCACGGATGCAAGAAGAGTTGAATTAACTTGGCATTGCTGGAACATGACTCACTTTTATGACTGTTCCAAAGATCAATTCACATGTGGCAGTAATTAAAATTTTGCCAAAATAGTAATCAACTCATACATTGATTAAAATGCTTTTTGCTTACAATGACAGCATTACAAGAGCCAATACCAAATTGCTCTTTTTGATTTGATGTTTTTGAATAGTTGTTCCCACTATAATTCATTATTTGAAAGGAAGAAACCATGTTTTTTGAAAGGTGGCAAACCTGATGTTTTCTAATGACACAAGATCATAATTTAGCATTAAACAATCTTTAACGCTTTAGCTCACTGCCTTTCCCTCATCACCATCGTCAGCAATCTACCCCCCCCCCCTCTCCTTTCGTTTGAGCAGTTGCTGGAAGCAGTTACCCCATAGTACTATACCTTATCCTCTCTGAGGACAGCTTATTCTAGAGGAGGAGAGCTGCTCAACCTTCATGCCCAGCCTGAGTAGGGCCAGAAGTGGGTCACCCGTGGACCTTACTTTCTTACTTACTTACTTAGATGATCCTTTGTAGCCCGAGGTTGGTGATCTTCCAAGTGTTGTGTCTTAGTGGTGAATCCGTAGGTAGCCATGGGGCCCTATTCTTGATCTGCATGTTCTCCTGCAGTGAGGACATCGGTTTCCAGACAGAAGGCAGTCCGCATCAGGGTTGGTTTAACATGGCTTCCTCTTGGCACGTTTCTCCCTTTTGCCCTCCATTCGTGCCTCTTCGAATTCTGCAGCACTGCTGGTCACAGCGGAGCTCCATTTAGAGTGCTCAAGGGCCAGGGCTTCCCAGTTCTCCGTGTGTATGCCCCAGTTTTTAAGGTTGGCTTTAAGGCCGCGGACCATAACAACATGAGGTCTTGTAAAGTTTGCGAGCTTACAGTGCAAACAGTACAGATTATTTTCAGGCATATTGAGATTCTGGATAAGAAAATGAATGTGATTAGAGTCGCAATAGGAGTGGGCGTTATAGAACTATCAGAGGGACTACTGGGCTTAGAAGTGGTGAAAGAGAGGCCTGTGACCTCGCTAGTAAGGAGAAGATTAGAAAAACAATACCAGCATAAAGCACTTCAACCACACAAGGTGGCATTAGATATCCTAAACACCCCACTAAATAGAGGGAGGTGGGAGTCTCAGGAAGATAGTGATTAAGTCCTAATGCCAATTACTAGTTTGAGAGTTGATGGAAATTAATATCTCTGCAATAGAATGGATAAAGAAATCGCCTTACATCAATTGTGTTCTCCTGACTTTCAACTCTCCAGAGATTCCAAAGCAACCGCAAAGTATGAAGGCCGACCTACTGGGAATAAAAATTAGGGTGTGGAGAATTTTCCAGGATTTGGTCATACACCCCTTATTGCCTGGAATCTACAGGAGACCTCAGAGAAAACAACACCCTCTCGACCAAGATAGGAGTTTAGATAGCCCAGACAGTCCCCTACTGTCTGGAATTAAATGGAGACCACATAGGAATAATCACAGAAGTGCTTCATCTGTGGATTCCTACATGGCTGGGGACTGGACTAAGTGTCCTTTGTAGCCCCTCCTCATTCTATAATTCTATGACCGCTTATATTAATTTTCTGTTTGCCAGTTTCAATGATATTATGATCTCTTATTCTAATATAGTTTGCTCACAGAGGCCACTATGTAGTTCTATAAAATACAGAATAAACTGGTAATCTTCTGCAAACTTATAACCACCTGTGACTTGTTTCTTATGTTCTTTGCATTTGTATATTGTATTACGGTCATAGGACAACCTCTGGGATTACAAAGTAAATAAGAGCAGCCTGCAGGTATAGGAAAATCCCAAAGTAGTGTACACACAGTAACAAAAGCATTGTATTCTTTCATTAGAGTATCTCCTGGTTAGTATTGATACTGGTAGTAGACACAGCAACAAGAGCTAATGCATCTGCAAGGGACAGGGAGGCACAATCTACCCATGTATTGAATGTTTCTCACTTCAAGTCTTTACTCACAGTTTAGCTACAAAAAATCAAAATTATCGTTAAAAGCTGCACCTGTAACCCTGCATTTGATCTGTCACATAAGCTTTTTGGTGTCCACCCAGTTTCAGGAACACCGCAGAGATTGCACAGCCTGTTTCTTGAAGACATTGCCGTGATAATAGCAACTCTTATTGCAACCAAATAACTGGGGGGAAAACCATATGCATGTCCAATTCAGGACCAGTAGCTGTTGCAGCAGGTTGCAAAAGTATGAAAAGAAAGTGAATTCAGTTAAAAGGTAATTTAAATTTTAATTGGAGGACCATGGTAATGCGAAGAGGGGAGGTTCAGTACCCTGGTCAGCTCAATGGAAACATAGTACTTGTTCCCATGAAGCCTCATCTCCAACAGTACTGTCATAATTTATATTTATTTATTTATTTATTTATTTATTTATTGCATTTATTGACCGCCACTCTCAGCCCTAGGGCGACTCGTGGCGGTGAACAACAACATAGAAAGACAATGTACAGTAAATCACGACAATACAAACCAAACCACTACAACATAACATATACTTATGCTAAAAATCCGCTTCGTCAAGTCCTGGGGTCATAGTCAATTTCATAGTCCTAGTCCATTCCAGTGTCGTTCCAAGATACACTCAGTTGAAGGCCTGCTCGAAGAGCCATGTTTTCAGGCCCCTACGAAAGGCCATCAAGGAGGGCGCCTAACTTCAGCAGGGAGGGTGTTCCACAGCCGGGGGGCCACCACCGAGAAGGCCCGCTCCCTCGTCCCCGCCAGACGTGCCTGTGAGGCAGGCGGGACCGAGAGAAGGGCCTCCCCGGATGATCTCAAGGTCCTCGTGGGCTCGTAGGCCGAGATGCGGTCTGCAAGGTATTTTGGGCCGGAACCGTTTAGGGCTTTGTAGGATAGCACCAGCACCTTAAATTGGGCCCGGTAGCAGATCGGCAGCCAGTGGAGCTGGGACAGCAGGGGCGTTGTATGCTCTCTGCGTCCTGCTCCTGTTAACAGCATGGCTGCCGCGCGTTGGACTAGCTGAAGCTTCCGGGCCGTCTTCAAGGGCAGCCCCACGTAGAGAGCGTTGCAGTAGTCGAGGCGGGATGTGACCAAAGCGTGTACCACCGTGGCCAAGTCAGACTTCCCAAGATACGGGCGCAGCTGGCGCACGAGCCTAAGCTGTGCAAATGCTCCCCTGGTCACCGCTGAAACCTGAGGCTCCAGGCTCAGCGATGAGTCCAGGGTCACACCCAAGCTGCGAACCTGCGCCTTCAAGGGGAGTGCGACCCCGTCCAGCACAGGCTGTAACCCTATACCCTGCTCGGCCTTGCGACTGACCAGGAGTACCTCTGTCTTGTCTGGATTTAGTTTCAGTTTGTTCGCCCTCATCCAGACCATTACAGCGGCCAGGCACCGGTTCAGGACTTCGACGGCCTCCTTAGTAGCAGGTGGAAAGGAGTGACAGAGTTGGACGTCATCTGCGTACAGGTGACACCGCACCCCGAAACTCCGGATGATCTCACCCAGCGGCTTCATGTAGATGTTAAACAGCAAGGGGGACAAGATGGAACCCTGAGGAACGCCACAGGTCAACGGCTGTGGCGTTGAACAGGAGTCCCCCAATAACACCTTCTGGGTACGACCCTCCAGAAATGACCGGAGCCACTGCAGAGCAGTGCCCCCAAGACCCATCTCTGCAAGGCGCCCCAGAAGAATACCGTGGTCGACGGTATCGAAGGCCGCTGAGAGGTCCAGGAGCACCAACAGGGACACACTCCCCCTGTCTAGCTCCCGGCGCAGATCATCCACTAAGGCGACCAAGACCGTCTCGGTACCATGTCCCGGTCTGAAACCAGACTGTGCCGGATCCAGATAATCCGTGTCTCTCAAGAATACCTGGAGTTGTGAGGCCACCACGCTTTCCATGACTTTGCCCAAGAAGGGAAGATTGGAAACAGGCCGAAAGTTGTCCAATTTAGTGGGGTCAAGTGATGGTTTCTTCAACAGCGGCTTTATCACAGCCTGTTTTAGGCTCGCTGGAATCTTGCCTTCCCGAAGGGAGGCATTAACCACCACCGTTACCCACTCGGCCAATCCCCCTCTGGCCTCCTTCAGAAGCCAGGATGGGCAGGGGTCTAGGATGGACGTGGTGGGTCTCATTCCTCCAAGTATCTTGTCCACATCCTCGGGTTTCACAAACTGAAAAGAATCCAACAAAATCGGACAAGCAGGTGCTTGTGTCACATCCACGGAGACTGCATTTAATGTGGCGTCCAGCCCAGAGCGGATCAAAGCGACTTTGTCTGCAAAGAACCGAGCAAATGCTTCACAGCGCGTTGCCGAATTGTCAGGGCTCCCACCTGAGATAGGGGGAGTTAAAAGACCTCTGACAATCCGAAACAACTCCGCCGGACGGTTTTTTGCAGACGCAATAGTGGCCGCAAAGAAAGTTTTCTTTGCGGCTTTTATTGCCGCGGCATATGCCCTTAAAAAGGACACAAACCGTGTTCGGTTTGGCTCGCTTGGGTCCGAGCGCCACACGCTCTCTAGAACCCTCTTCCTTCGCTTCATCGCTGCCAGCTCCTCAGTAAACCAAGGGGCTGGTTTAGCTCGGTTACTTGAGAGGGGACGTTCCGGAGCGATCCTGTCAATAGCCCTGGTCATCTCCCCATTCCAGAGAGCGACCAAGGCCTCGACATGGTCACCTACCGAGGTGGCGGGAAACTCCCCAAGAGCCGTCAGGAATCCATTCGGATCCATTAGCCTCCTGGGGCGGACCATCTTAATGGGTCCTCCACCCTTGCGGAGGTTGGGGGGCGCAGTGAGCCTAAATCTAATCAGGAAGTGGTCAGTCCATGGCAACGGAGAGATAGACAGCTCCTCCACACCGCCACCCTGCTCCCATCCCTGGCAGAAAACCAAGTCCAATGTGTGTCCAGCACAGTGGGTGGGGCCAGTTATTCGTTGGGACAGCCCCATGGTTGCCATGGCGGACATGAAGTCCTGAGCCGCACCTGTGAGGGTTGCCTCGGCGTGGATGTTGAAGTCCCCCAGCACAAGAAGCCGTTGGGACTCCACCGCCAGGCTCGAGACCACCCCCGCTAGCTCAGGTAGGGAGACTGTAGTGCAGCGAGGTGGACGGTACACTAGCAGAATCCCTATTCTGTCCCGGTCACCCACCCTCAGGTGGACGCATTCAAAATTTGTGGTCTGCGGGATGGGGCTCCTGGTCAGATGGATGGAATCTCTATAGACCACTGCGACACCGCCTCCCCGTCCTCCGGCTCTTGGTTGGTGTTGCACGGAGAACCCTGGAGGACAAAGCTGGGAGAGGTTTACGCCCCCCGCTTCATCCAGCCAGGTCTCCGTGATGCACGCCAGATCTGCCCGCTCCTCCAGGATTAAATCCTGAATCCAGGTTGTTTTTCCGTTGACAGATCTGGCGTTCAACAACACCACCTTCAAGCCAGAGGGCCCGCTCACCTGGTTACACCAATTTACCTTAGGAGACCGATTGGGAATAGTTAATTTGGATAAGCGGTCCGAATTAAGCCGAATTCGAGGTCTCCTTCTCCCGCATCTCCTCCTTCCCACCACGACCTCTATGGGGCCCCCTCGGCTAGTGGAACACCTCCCCCCCTCCATGCCGCAGTCCAGAGCCCTGAGATTACTTTCTCCTACGCTTGTTGTTAGGTTTATTGGTTCTTGCCAGCATCCCCTCACCCCCTCCTCCCCCCTCCCCACCACACTTTCAATCACAGGCTCCAGCCCACCTCCTCTTCCGCCCCCTCCGCTACACAAGAGCAACAGAGACAGTACACAAATGGGGGCAGGGGACCACATGGGTAGCAGCGATACAGATGGTAGTCGATGTTTCCGGCTACTTCAATGGAACAGTTCTTAAAGTGCACAGATTTTAGGAGCAGCCCGTCAGTGATCGTAAATGATCGTATTTAGTCAGCAGCAACACACATTCATAAAGGGCACATTAATAAAGTGCTAGGTCTAAAGTGCTCTACTTAGCGATAATAAAGTGCGGCACAGAGGGACGGGAAAGGGGCGTAAGTGCTGGTGCAATCTAGCAGCAGATGGCAGGCGCCTAAGTGCTCTATTTCGTTCTTATCACAATGGAGACAGATGACAATAGATGACCACCAGGAATGTACTAGTTGGTATTATACGACTACCCCTTATGGGTGGAAATAGTGGTAGTTAACTAGATATTGCTATGACCCCGGTAAGTCTCTAGACGGTTGGTAAACCAGCGGATGGGCTTCCGGAGATGATAACTCGGGGGTGGGGCAGCACAGATGGTCAATCACACTCTTGCTCAATAAGTAACAGCGGAAAAGCCAGCTTAAAGGTCTACACAAGAATCTACAAAAATGGCCAGCAAAAGGTCCATACAGCGGTCTACACACAGCGGTCTACACAAGAGGTCAGTTCACATCATTTCATAGGACCCATACATAAATGGTCAACACTGTCCTATGCAGCCAGATGGAATGGCTACACAGCCGTGGCCTAGCTAGGGCAGCGCCCAATGGCACCGCCAGCCCCTCAGGGGTCCAGTCAGCTCACCTCGGAGCTTTCTCGCTCCGCAACCTAGCCGTTTCGCCCGGAAGGGGCGAACCGGCCACTCAGTTGGTCTCGGCGTGGTTCACCTCCGCAGCGGCGGCGGCGGTCTCTCTCGGAGCAGCGGCTCCCGGCGGCGGCTAGGCCTCTTTGGCGGCGGCGGTAGCCTCAGGGAAGACCCCTGTGAGAGCCACAATGATCTTCTCCAGGGCGGCCCCCACAGGATCCTGGCCTCTGTGTCGGCGGGGGCGGACTCGCCTGAAGATGGAAGGCGGGGTGGACTCGCCCAAAGATGGAAGACTCGCCTGAAGATGGAAGGCGGGGGGCGGACTCGCCCGAAGGTGGAACGGCCTAGCGGCGGCCCAGCGGCAGCCCAACGACGGTGACTTCCCACCGGCAGCGGCGGCGGAGGCCAGGCAGCACCCGGCCTCCCCACCCGGCGGCCGGCGACGGCGGTCCGGCGACGGCGGCTCAGCGGCGGCGGCCCAGCACCCGGCTTCTCCACCCGGCGGCCGGCGGCGGCGGCGGTTTTGCGGCCCAGCGGCAGCCGGCGGCCCAGCACCGGCTTCTCCACCCGGCGGCCGGCGGTCGCGGTGGTTTGGCGGACTAGCGGCAGCCGGCAGCTCTGGTCCCCATTTCTTCTCCTGTGCTATGCTCCTTTAATGAGGAACACAGAGAAATAGTCCTTGGACCTGAAGGACAACTCTCCTAAATTCACTATCAGTTCTTCTCTCTCAATTCCTAAAGAGTATGTGGTTTGAGAAGACAAGCAAGTAAGGGACTCCCTGGTTTACACAAGGTGATTTCTTGGAAGAATCTGGCTCAGGGTATATTGCATTTGAGAGTCCTAACAAGGGGGATCTCTAGCATGAAAAGTTCCTGCCCCCAGGCTCAGGTTTGTATGAGCACCTAAATCTAGTGCCTTTGAAGTTTGTCCAGCTGTCTTCTCCTCACCAAGCTGAAAAAACCCAGATAATTCAACCTTTCCTGGTATGTTTTGTTCTCCATACCTCTTATCATCCTTGTTGCTCATTTCCGAACTTGTGCCAACTTGTCTATAGCCTTCCTAAAACTTGTCTATAGCCTTCCTAAAACGAGGTTCCTAAATTGAACACAAAACTCTAGATAAGGCCTAACCAGCACAGAAAATAGTGGAACTATTACTTCACTCTTTTTAGAGACTATGCTTCTATTAATGCAGGCTAAACATCGTTCACCTTCTTTGTTGCAGTATGAAAATACTGGTACATGTTTAACTAATAATCAACAATAACCCAAAGATCCTTTTTACACATAGTACTGCTGAGTCATGTATTCCCCCATTCTATACTTGTACGTTTGATTATTGTGGCCTTAATGTTGTACCATAGACTCTCAGTTAACCTGAATTCAAGAAACCAGAACTTTCAATCAACTGGCAAAATGGAAAAATATACTTTAAATAAAAAATAAAATAATTTTTATAATACGGTGGGACTGTGCTACATTAAGGGTAGCTTTATTTGCCTTTATTTGTTTTTAATGCTAGTATTTCAAAATTAATATCAAGTCAACATAGAGTTTATGTCATGATAAAGTATGGGGTATAGTATTAATTAGGCTCATTTTAATAGGGACACTCGGGAAACTAGAAACGACATTTATTCAGCATCTACCAATCTCCATGGGTGCTGGTTAACTATTAGTCTACTATATTTTGCATTTGTCTCTACTAAATTTCTACCTGTGTGCTAATAAGGAATTCCCTGTGTTCGCCAGTGTTTCAAAGGGATTTAACACATAGCTGGAGTGCATTGATCTTCTCTTCCAAGACAGCTATCATTTGCATTTGTTGCAGGTGGAGTTAGTGATGTTTTCCAGCAAAAAATCAAAACATTATACAGACACTGCAAGCAGACAACTCTGGATCCCTCTGCTTCCATCTCTGGGAGTATTTCTCCTTCCCTCCTCTAATATCTATATAGTATCTAGATGGGGTGTAATATCTATGTTACACCCCACTGCACACTTCCATCCCTTCTGTAGACTGACCATTGGGGGGAAACACCAATAGTACCAGGATTTGAACAGAAGCAGTGCAATAGATGGTGGCATTTGTCACCTTGAATGACATGTGAAGAGAGATGTTATCTTGACTGAGGCCTCTTGGTACAGGGCATATGCATTGGAGACACACAGAGAACGAAACAATTTATATACATATATTAACCTGCCCACACACCCCTCACTGGAAGAGATGGATTTTTTGTAATGTGAATTTTCCCCGATACAGTAGGCTTTCTTGCTCTCTTCATTTTATTCTGCTTTATCTATCAAAAATATATTAACCCAAAAGCCTGTTTCCATCAAAGTCTCGATTCCATGAACATTTAAAGATAAGGCTTATCTTATTACTGGTGCATTAACAACAGAAATCTAAAGGGCTACTGCCAATCATCCGCTTTCCACAGGTTCTTTCCTTCTTCTCAGGAAAGCTTTGCAGACAGCCTGGCACAGACTTCACCAGGCTGGAGACAGTATTACATGCACATAGTGTGTGCTACGCTGACTCACAATGAGGGAAGTAGCTATTACAGACAAGGCTGGATTATCAATGATGCAAATGGAAGACATGCTCCAGGGCCTTCAATGGTTAGGGGCCCAACACTGTTGCCAGCACCACAAGCAGACAGACAGACAGGCAAGCTTCATATGCTATGAGATGCTTTCCAGACAGAGAAATGAGCTGCAGATGTCTTTCCCCCTGACCACTTCAAAGTCTGGTAACATTTAGCATCCACTCTATCCCTATTTTCTGTGACATGAGAAAAGAGGTAAGCGATGCATTGTTGATGCCTCTGAGAATCCAGTCTCAGTCATGCCAGCTGGAACAGGGGCCAAGGGATGCCCCTCAGGGCTGAAAGGGCCGGTTCTAGGGAGAACCACTAAGCCCACTCTACCAACAAAACCTAGCACCCAAAAGGAGAACTCTCATATTACACTGAAGGGCCCTTCTTTCTGGAATGGATACACAGCCCCAATCCAGACTTGGCAGGAAATAATGTAACATGACATGTCTTCTCATCTTCCATCCTTTCCATCATTTTAATTTGTAATAAAAGGAGATATGTGACACCATCAACTTGCTGTTCCTGCATCCACTTATTGGCTACTGATTCTGTGAGGGAGGTAATCCCGTGACATGTATTTTATGAAGAAGAAGAAGAAGAAGAAGAAGAAGAAGGAGGAGGAGGAGGAGGAGGAGGAGGAGGAGGAGGAGGAGGAGAAGAAGGAGAAGAAGAAGAACTTTATTTTTCTACCCCGCCTCTATCTCCCCGAAGGGACTCGGTGCAGCTTACATGGGGCCAAGCCCAAGGCAAAATACAATTAAAAACAAAACAATAACAAATTAAAACAGCATAAAACAACATAACAATAATAAACAAGCATCAAAAGCAACAGCAGACTAATTTTGTAGGGGGGGGGGAGGAGGACCACTATGTGAACTGGTTAAAGGATAAAGTGATTCAATAAGGTGGATAGAAAAGTATAATAGCATAGTATGGAAACAGAACAATTAAACAGGTTCATTTCAACTTAACTTAAAAGTATATATAGTAATGTAATATAGGAATTCAGATTCAAGTCATGATTCAGGTTATGATATAGATCATTTGTCATAGGGGTCATCAATCAAATGCATAATGAAACATCCATGTCTTTAATTCCTTATGGAATGTGGGTAGGGAGGGTGCTAGCTTAATCTTCCTGGAGAGGGAGTTCCAGTGATGAGGGGCCACCACCGAGAATGCCCTTTCTCTCGTCCCCACCAACCGTGCCTGAGACGGGGTGGGAGCAAGCGAAGAGCATCTCCAGAAGATCTTAAGGACTGTGTGGGCTCGTAGGGGAGGATGCGGTCATGAAGATAGGCAGGTCCTGAACCGTTTAGAGCTTTATAGATAGACTCCTGCATATGCTCAGCCTTCCTTATGGTCCAGCTCTCACATCCATAGGTGACTACGGGGAATACCATTGCTTTAACTATGCAGATCTTTGTTGCCAATGTGATGTCTCTACGCTTCACTATTTTATCGAGATTGGCCATTGCTCTCCACCCAAGAAGTAAACATCCCCAAGAATGCTTAAATCATTCTCACTCATGGGAACTTGGAGATCTGTCCTTCAACCACTCTTCTTGCTAGACTAGAGTATTTGGCTGAACTCCTGAAGGGAGACTCACCTTCTGTAAGTCTTTTTCATCTTCTGAAGAAGACAAATTTTCCATAGGGAAGAGCATTAGAATAGATCAATTACTTTATAAGTGATGATGCTATTGCAGGGCAAATGTGGACATATAGTACAGGTGACTTCAGCTAACATACAGTGTGGCTGTCATGTGGTTTCAAGTTGACTCAAACTTGTGGTAATCCTATCCCAGGCTTTTATGGGCAATATTCATTCAGATGAGATTTAAATTGCCTTCTCTGAGGCTGAGATAGTGTGACTTGCTCAAGGCCGCCCAGTAGGTTACCGTGGCTAAACAGGGATTTGAGTTTTAGAGTTCTAGTCCAGTGCTGAAACCATTACATCATGTTGATTCACTGGCTCAATGTTTGAATTTCCTAAAGCACAGTTCAAATCCAGAACAATAAATTAATTTAAAGTATATATTTTAATCAGAAGCAGTTCAACTGTTGCATTTTTAGGTCTTCTCATGAAGATGAAAAAAAAACTCATGTAGGCCGTGAAATAATCATAAACCCAAGATTTCACATATTAAACACCAAAGAGTATAACACATTCCTTTTTTTTTTTTTTTTTTTTTTGGTATGATGATTTGTGAGCTTGAAATGCACAAAGTACCATCTAATGGTCCTGGTAAAAATGCAGTAGACATTGTGGCAAAGGGGGAATGGTGCCAGTGCAATCAGAGAGAAATGCAATGTAAAAACTACTAATGGTGAAATCCATACAAAATAAAACTATCAGTGAAGGCTTGCACTCTAGGTTTTATAAACTAAACCATTTGAGGAAAATATACCACACAGATGTGAAAGCAGTAAAAACTCTGTTTGAGCATGGGGATGTCAGGAGTTTATTTTTCAATGGGATATTTATATTCAGATAATGACAGAATGTTTGAACTGTGTATGTCAGGTCTTTGCTCACTGCTTATATTCATGTCACTCACTATCTAAAGAAAAATAGATAAATGGGAAATGAGAAAGAATCTCTATTTTACATTACATTTAACTTTGTGTTTATTTGCTGCTGTTCTAAGCATTGCATCTACAAACGGAGGGGGTGAATGGATGGAGAAGTGGCAGCAGGGGTGGGGGCCTCGCCTGGGAAATAATAGGTACTGAGCAGAATGAGAAACCCCCCAAACAGGTCTTGGAAGTGGGACAATGGAAATTCCATTGTGGAATAGTTCATGCTATTTTTCATAGCTTAAGCATGACAACCACACAAAGTAACTGAAGCTGCTTAGGCCAAAAAAGGACAGATGATCCACTTACCTGGCAGGCAATATGCAGCAAGCATGCCAGGGAATTTTGAACTGAAGGGATTGCGGGGCTGCCAAATCCTTTCTAATGTTCTCATCATTGGACTTCCACGGCATAGACACCTCTCAAGACAGAAGCCAGGAGGTAAGCGAGGGCCTTCACAAAACAGGCAGAGAAAGGAGGCAATTGCATTTGGGGGACAGGGTGAGCAGGGAATTCGTGCATTAACCTTATGAAGATTAAGTAGCCTGGATATATCCTTCTGTGTCAGCTTCTGACATTATAGCCCTACTGAGACCATAAATAAAAGACTAAGAGTAGAAAAGCAGAATTGAATGGGTTTGACCAGTGTTCATTGCAAAGCCAAAATGAGTAAAAAATCAGGAATTCACCTAAAAAATCAGGAATTCACCGTTTCAAATTAAGCTCATCGCCCAGTAATATCTACCAAAGTCAAGAACCCCCTCCCCAATTGGTTTCAGATAAGAAAAAGAAATTGGTCCTATTTTAATGTACATTTTATTGGGTTTGGTGAGATGATGACAACGTTGACTGCGGATTTCATCAGGCAGAGCTGGGGGGAAATGGGAAAGTGGGGGAAATAATCTTCTTTGTGTGTAGAATCGTCTTCCTTGCATGAGATTCCTTTAAAGAAGATGGAGAATTTACTTACCCCCATCAAACAGGATTGCCTCCTCCCGCCTCTAGCCCAACCATCCATAGAGGAGGCAGAAGTCATTGCTTTTAAGGCAGACACCCCTTCTCTGGACTCCCTTCCTTCCCCTTTCCATCTTCTTACTCTCAATTGCAGAAGTGTGAAACCTACTAGGCACTAGAGCTAAAGAGAAAACAAAGTTAAAAAGCTAGCAGTAGTGCAATTTTGAAAGCCAAGATTGTATTGAAAAAGAAATGATAGGAAAAACAAAGTGGTGATATGTTGTCATTGCAGTGTTTCTAATGTTTAATTTATTTAAAGGAAATTACCATGCCAGGCTCATGAAGCAGAATTCTGGGAAAGAATGTCAATGCTTGATAGAAGACCGCTTATAGGAATGTCTATTACTCCACATCACTGAAGCGATTCAACACAGATCCCATCTCACCTCCACCTCCCGCTTTCTCCCACTTCCACACAAATCATGAGCTCAGAGCAGATTACAATGCACATATACATGGCAAACATTCAATGCCAGTTAGACATACAACATATATAGACAGACACAGAGGCTGTCCAGCTGTGTCCAAGCTTTTCCAGCTGTGCCCAAGCTTTTCCAGCTTCAAGAGGGTATGCTGGATTCTAGCTCGATTCAAACCACAAGGGGAGCTGCCACTTCACCATCCATTGTGACACTGAGTCCTTTGATGGAGTACTTCCTCATTCTTCTGTGCACTGCTAGAAGGTTTTATGGCATCGTAAATTAGTCAAATTAGCCTTCCCACATAAGCAGTACTTAAATTTCCTACTTGACAGCTGTAACTGTCAAGTACGGCTGCATAGGTTGACAGCAAACTGGACGAATGGCTGGAAGCTCACTCCGACCCAGGCTGGCTTTGAACTCATGATCTCGATCAATAGTTATTTAGTGTAGCAGCTCTCAGCTAACTGTGCCACAGCCCGGTCCCTCCCCTGGTAAAACATTAAACATTATTAAGCACATCACATAAAATAACATCACATATCACACAAAGACATAGCAATTCTTTGTAAACAGTCCTGGGTCATTGTACTTTCAACTTTCACTTTAACTTTAAATATTCCTATGATGGGACGCTTAATTCCACAGCCAGGGTTTTAGCTGTTTCCTAAAGGTCAGGAAGGAGGCTGACCTGATCTCATGGATGGCTGATGGGCCAACCTAATCTCAATTGTCCATATGGGTTGCTGAGATAGTGACATCTTGGCTTTGTGATGGTTCAGTATATACAAAATTATTTAAAATCTTGTATGAAATTACTTCTTGGCTATGTTTATAAGTTGGATATGAAACATAAATGAATTTCAAGTTTCTACTGTTTTCTATCTGTGGCAAAAGCTCTTGGCCAAGACATCCCTCCCAGAGCATCTTGGCTCTGAGGCCAATTCCTTTCCCCAAAAACCTAGGCATAAAGAACATACCCATAAACCATAGTTAACATGTACACTTGAGGGACAAATAAATGGTTGTGTTTTGCTAAATATGAACAAGAACACAAAAGAAGAAAAAGTTGGAGTCTGATTTGGCTCTCGCTGGGAGTAGATGATGAGGATATTACCAATCATGGAAAATCACATATCAAATATGAGCATCAAGACATTCTTGAGGTCCAGACAAATGATACAAGGTTTAGTTCAAATTCATTTTATATCCAAATTTTAACAAAAGATGACTCATTCCCTTCGAAAGCACACCTCTCCTTATGGGATGCTTTTCTATGTTATCTTTATATCAACCTCTTCAGGCAAGTAATTAACTGATTCATTGATTAATGTACTACTCGATTCATTGTATCATAAACTTTTATAAAAGAAGTAAAATAGAATGTAAACATCCTAACCATTTCTGAGGTTGATGAGACGGATCCAGCTCAAGCAAGTGACGTCACAGTTGATAACATTTGAACTCAGGTCTTCCTTCCTTGACCCTGGCATTGTCTATGCTACACTTGCAACTAATTTACAGCATTGACAGCATCAAAGGATGACTAACGGCACCAATACGCATGACTGGAAAATCAGATTGCCCTGTGTAACTAACTTATTATTCATGGGTCACGTACTGAAAAGGAAGGGCTTCTATTAAGTAGAATATATTCTGCTATTATCTTCACAGGCAAAGAGTGCACCTTTCACCAGCTGTATAATATAAATGGTACCAAATGAAAGATGCAAAAGAAGAAACATCATACTTTCATGGCCGGAGTCACTTTCATGGCTGGAGTCACTGGGTTATTGTAGGTTTTTCGGCCTGAATGGCCATGTTCTAGATGTATTCTCTCCTGACGTTTTGCCTGCATCTATGGCAGGCATCCTCAGAGGTACCAACAACCCAATCATACTTGTATGACTATACATAGACTGGAAGGCAAACAAAAGGTGAGGGACCTCTATTCCAGTGAGGATCACATTTTGCCCATTTATATCCTTTAATAGATACTAGCCAGAGCTTTGAACTACTGCTCCCCAAATCCCCTGTGGAATTTTGGAAACTGTAGAGCAGGCAGGGCCGTAGCCAGAAAAAAATTTCGGGGAGGGTTGAAAATTTGGGGGGGAGGGGTGAAAACTTCGGGGGGGGGGTTGAAAATTTCAGGGGGGGGAGTTGAAACCTGCTCTTAGCTCATGCTGAAGCAAAGAGCACAGCAGGGGCAGAGCATCCTTCCATAGCCTACAGCTCTGCCCCTGTCAACCACCTCCACCAAGTCTGGCCTCCTTAATGAGAGCATTCAACCCCCCACCCCCAATTTGGTTGCTTTGCTACATCGGCTATTGCTGCAAGTAATGACAGTGTGAATAAATTGTCAAAATTTGCTTGAGATAGTGCTTGCAGTTCTTGAGGGACTCTTATTTTTTTGCGTCTCATAGCATGGGGATTTGGTTAACCAGTTAAAATTCATGAGCAAACCAGGTTTATTTTTTTAAACCTGAAAAAATTCGGGGGGGGGGGGGTTGAACCCCTAACCCACCCCCCCACCCCCCACTACAGGCCTGAGAGCAGGTCATCCACATTCACATGGGTTGGGGGGCACAGGACTCTTGTGAAAGTGGTAAACTATAAATTAAAAATGTATTGTTTTTACTTGTGAAAATATGTCTCTATAAATATGTAGTCATCCAGTGCATCTCTGTGGTCAACCTCTAGCAAAGTTGACCATGGAGTTGCACTGGAAAACCTAGAGATTTGTAGAAAGACCATATTTATCAAAATCCAAGCACATTAATCAAACCCGCCAATGTGGAGGGTTTGTGTACTCCACAAATGTGTATGCCACAAATGTAATTTTTCCAAAACAGAAATCCAGCTGAAGAATGGCCATGTTTCTTCATAGTAAATGCAGAAGAATCCATTGCTAGGCCTACTGCCAATGTCTGCACACCAGTCCAGCATAAAGTCAGCCCACAGTCCCTTTTGTCACCAATGCAGCAGGTGGAGGTTTCTAAGCAGGCGTCCAAATTTCAAGGTTTTTATTTCCCAGTCTCATCATTTGCCTGTTGCTGGTGGGGGGAGGGAGGGAGGGGGTTGGAGAGAGAAGATAAAGGCCGTCAGTCTGAAGAACAGGCGAGCTCTGTTCACAAAGTGCCTCCGCAAATAGAGGCTATGGAGCTTTAATGGGGTACTCAGGTTTCCACCGATGCCAATTGCAGATAGAATAGCCCAGTGGCAAACAAACTTAGGTCCCTGGAGGCTGCTCAGATTCTCCCCTCATTTGTTAGTTTACGTGTAAAATACAGTCCGGCTAATTCCTGCTTGCATAACTGGAAAGATACATTTACCAGCTCTTTAGATTCATAAAAACAATATAAATCTGAACAAGTAAGCAGTAAGCAGAACTAATGGACATTTTCCAGGGCCTAGGTAGCATGTTCTTTTGGTTTCATATGACTTTAAGGTGAGGTCGCATGCAGAATATAAAACATTTGAAATATTAACACAATATGCTTTACATAATCCTTCAGTCATATGGGCTTGAGACGTGTTATCGCTTTGGTTTTATAAGTAACTTGCTGAGGAATTTGCCCTGCAAAACCGGGTTTTTGTAAGTAACTAAAACAAATAATTTTCCCCATTACTTTCCATAGCATCATGAGCTTAGTGGTAAGATACACTTATGAAGAAATATTAGTAGTAGAATACATTTAGTAAGACACTTCACGCGCTAAAGGAATTAAACTATCTAAGTGGAGTGTGGTTCTATCAAAACAACTACAAGTATCAGCAAATATGTGAAGCCTATCACAGCCCTTCATTCATGCCTGTCTGATCAGATTTTTCTAGACAAAAGAAATTAGAATTACAGTAAAACTTGGATTGGAATTGCCCCAGATTTTGATATGCTGGAACTGCGTATCAGTTATCCAACTTCTTTTTTGCAAATATTCTTAATACTTATGATAACGTGAGGGAAAAGATCAGTGTTCAGAGTTGAAAAATATCATACTCTTGAAGAAAAAAGGGTAAACAGACTGCATGTACTTGATCTCATTCATTCATACTATTAGTGTGGCATTGCTGGAAAATTGCTGGAAAATTTCTGGAAAATTGCTGGAAGAAACATTAACAACCTCAGATATGCAGATGACACCACTCTGATGGCCGAAAGCGAGGAGGAACTGAGGAGCCTTCTAATCAAGGTGAAAGAAGAAAGCGCAAAAACTGGGTTGCAGCTAAACATAAAAAAACCAAGATTATGGCAACAAGAATGATTGACAACTGGAAAATAGAGGGAGAAAATGTGGAGGCCGTAACAGACTTTGTATTTCTAGGTGCAAAGATTACTGCAGATGCAGACTGTGGCCAGGAAATCAGAAGACGCTTACTTCTTGGGAGGAGAGCAATGTCCAGTCTTGATAAAATAGTGAAGAGTAGAGACATCAGACTGGCAACAAAGATCCGCCTAGTCAAAGCCATGGTATTCCCTGTAGTAACCTAAGGATGTGAGAGCTGGACCTTAGGGAAGGCTGAGCGAAGGAAGATCGATGCTTTTGAGCTGTGGTGTTGGAGGAAAGTTCTGAGAGTGCCTTGGACTGCGAGAAGATCCAACCAGTCCATCCTCCAGGAAATAAAGCCCGACTGCTCATTGGAGGGAAGGATACTAGAGACAAAGTTGAAGTACTTTGGCCACATCATGAGGAGACAGGAAAGCCTAGAGAAGACAATTATGCTGGGGAAAGTGGAAGGCAAAAGGAAGAGGGGCCGACCAAGGGCAAGATGGATGGATGGCATCCTTGAAGTGACTGGACTGACCTTGAAGGAGCTGGGGGTGGTGACGGCCGACAGGGAGTTCTGGCGTGGGCTGGTCCATGAGGTCACGAAGAGTCGGAGATGACTGAACGAATAAACAAAAGTGTGGCATATCATTTGAAAGATTTTGATGGGCTGAGTTTGTCATTATTTTGCTATGACTACACAAGTACAATTAAATTTTTATTTGTTACCCTTTTACATGACAATGGCTGGCTGGATTGTAAACCCAAAGAAAATATTTGGGATGGTCTGCATTAGCATATGGGTGCATGGCATATACAAAATTTGCCTCAGGACACCGCTATTATTTTCTTCATTCATCTGTATACAGTGTTTGGTGGCCAATCGGAAGATGCACATTCTCTCAGGGGGAAGTGGGACAGGTATTTACCACAAGGAACATAGGTAAAAGTAAAGGTTTTCCCCTGATATTAAGTCTAGTCGTGTCCAACTCGGGGGGTTTGGTTCTCATCTCCATTTGTAAGCTGAAGAGTCATCATTGTCCATAGACACCTCCAAAGTCATATGGCCAGCATGACTGCATGGAGCACTATTACCTTCCTGTCAGAATGGTACATATTGATCTTCTCACATTTGCATTTTTTGAACTGCTAGGTTGGCAGAAGCTGGGGCTAACAGCAGGAGCTCACCCTGCTCCCTGGATTCAAACCACCAACCTTTCGCAAGTTCAGCAGATCAGTGGTTTAACCCACTGCACCACCGGAGCTCCATACAAGTAACATATGAACACCTAAAAAGCAGCAACATTGGGTACTACAGCTAATTTGTAAATATAAATTTGATAGTAATGATTAGGGGGTACTTCTTATTAGTGACAAGAATTTTACTGAATACAATTATACTAAATGATAAATCATGTTTAATACATTGTAGCATATTTTAAATCAATGCAACACACACATATCTCAATGTAAGCTATCTTGTGAGTCTATAAAAACCCTGAACAAGAAAACATGGGATGGATGTGGGTTGAACGGAAGGTACAGAGACACACTTTAGTTACCAAAATATATGTGTTCCTAGAAAATGACCTTTTTAACAGAAAATTTGGCCCTAAAGGAAACCTTCTAAAAATCAGCTGTAATTCTTCTTCCACAATTTCTTTAGTAATGACATTTTTTTTAATTCACCAGCTTCTATTTTTTCATTGATTTTTATTTTGGACATCAGACCTAGAGTCTTTTAATGTACAGGGACAGCTATTGAGGCAGGTTAATGTGATTCCCACCTCCTCTGTTTTGCTGTCTATGCATACTTAGTCTGGGACTCTGGAAGCAGCTACTGTTTACCTTGCCTGTTGTAGGCAGGTGAACACAGTTACAGTAAGATTAGCTCAGGAGGGTCAAACTCATTTCTGTGGAGGGCCACATCAACCTTATGGTTGCCTTCAAAGGGCCATTGAATCTATGGATGGAAAATACATGGATACTGGGAACCAGCTATAATTATTTTACATTGTGATGAGTGTTCTTTAATTTTTACCCAGTTTGAGTCCTCAAATATTATGGAACAACAACCTCCATCACTTTTGATGTGCCATGCAAACAGATCTTGTGATTCTGAGGTTGGGGAAAGGTTAAAGGACATTTTAAAGTCAGACATCATATCCACAAGCCTTGTATCTAAATTTAGACCCACTATCCCAACTAAACTGTAGCCTTCTAGATGTTACTGTAATCAAACTCCCATCTGCTGTAATCATGATGTCTAATTATAAGGAATACAGGAGTTGTAGTCCAGCATCTGGAGGGCCACATAAAATGACATGGTGGGCCAGATGACATGTGGATTAGTTGGAGTAGTCTCCCATTCTTTCCCAGGTCAAGGTTTACTGGATTGTTTACTGTGGATACGCAGCTAGCACAAAAGACGGTGTTTCTCCAGCCTTCTTTCACCATTCTCCTAAAGCTGATGCTGTTAAAAATAAACCTCCAGCTAGAATGAGGAAAAGAAGAAAAAGGGGGGCTGGGTAGGCCCAAAAAGGCTGTTAAAGGACCTTTCTTATCAGGGACTTTGTTTACTAAGATATGCTTATACAGGCAGTTCCTGGGTCCCGTAGGTTTGTTCTCAAGTTGAATTTTTATGTAATTTGGAACAAGTACATTTTAAGTGTAACTCCAGCAATGTTTTTAAAGAGTTTTGGATAGCATAGGGAAGGATTAAGACTCATGTAATGTTTGTTTCGCTGTCTTTGCCCTTTTCAGAAGGTTTCACCTCACTTTCTGTCTATGACAATTGGATTTTGAAAATGTTGAGTTGTCGTGGAAACAAGGATTGGTAAGAAAGCTTCAGTGGAGATACCCTTTTCCTCATGATAACTCTTATAGGAGTGAATTTCTCTTCTGAGGGGTAGATTTCCTCTCACTTCCTGTTGTCTCACCCTTCTTTGTAACTAGAAGTCTTATGTAAGTTGGATGTTTGTAACTTGGGGACTGCCTGTATAGACCCTAAGAAAGTATTACATATCAACTAAACAATATAGATGTCTCCTGCTTAAACCATCAATGCAGGCATGATCTTTAATCTCGGTCTGAAACTCTGTATATTGCTTGGCAAGGGTACAAAATGTCTTCTGTACACTGACAACAAGAACAATTCTTCTCTGACTTTTATGTTATATTATATTATATTTATTTTGCATATTTGTATCCCATCCTCAGCCCTGGAGGGGGACTCATGGCGGCTTCACAACAGACATTCATTCAATTTCAACAACAGCAATTCAAACAATTTGTTAATGCTTTAAAATTACTAAAACATTGCTTAAATCACACAGGTTTGAAATCATAGTACAGGTTAATCCATTCTCATTCACACAGATTTGGTCTCATTCTAAATTTCTGCCTCTACTGTTTGAATACTTGGTCCCATAACTAGGTTTTGAGTTTCATTCTAAAAGACAAGAAGGAGGGGGCCAATCTAATGTCACTGGATAGAGAGTTCTACAGGCAAGGGGCCACCACTGAGAAGGCCTTGTCTCTTGTCTCTACCAGTCGCATTTGCGAGGATGATGGGACTTAGAGCAGGGCCTCTCCTGTCGATCTTAAACTTCACAATCGTTCATAGTAGGAGATACGATAGGTAAGCTGGGCCAGAACCATTCAGGGCTTTATAGGCTAAAGCCAGCACTTTGAATTGTGCTCGGTAGCAGATTGGCAACCAGTGAAGCTGGTGTAGCAAAGGGGTTGTATACTCTCTGTATGCTGCTCCGGTGAGCAACCTAGCTGGTGTCCGTTGGACTAGTTGGAGCTTCCAAGCAGTCTTCAAAGACAACCCCATGTAGAGTGTGTTGCAGTAATCTATTTGGCATGTAACGAGAGAGTGGACCACTGCTGTCAAGTTTGACTTCTCAAGGTATGGGCACAACTGGTGCACAAGTTTTATTTGTGCAAATGCTCCCCTAGCCACCGCTGAGACCTGGACAATCTACATGCACAATCTCAGCTGCTTTTGGGAAAAAATCATTCTGTGCACATTAACACTGACACATACAGACATATACATTTTCTGATACAGAAATAAATGAAAATCCTTCTGTTTCCAACATGAAACCAGCAAGAGCTGATTGGACACATGTGTGCTATTTGGGACAATAGTGCTGATGATGTGGCAGAGGGAGTGACAGATACCCGCAGGTAGAAGGGGCATGCCTAATCCCTGCCATGCAGCAGCCCGAGAGAGACAGATGATCCTTCTGCCCGCTGAACCGCCAGCAACAGCTCCGACATCTTAATACACAGCATGTACTAATTAAAATTCCTAATTAAAGTAATAGAACTAGCCAGCACAACTAATGCTGTAAATTAGCAAGCTTTATGTACCAACTGAAGAAGGTTTTGTTGCTTTTTCAAAGAGCATGCTGTGTTAGCATTTGAAGTAAATTATTCCGGACAAAGCCACGGTGCCTCCCGTCCCTTGTACCATTTCAGTAACATGCATCAAATAGCACTTTCTGAACAAATCTCTTTTGTTACAGCAGGTTCTTATAAAGCTTCATCTCTCAGGCTGCCTAGAAACAGCTCCACTGCTCAAGTGAGACACAAATGGAGCCAGGATGCCAGGCACACTGCCCTATTTCTCTTTCTCTTTCTAACAGTCATTAGGAGCTTAGCAGGATGGGTGTGTTGACTTCATGAGACGCCAATATTCTGAAAAATTCCTCCTTAGAGAATTACACTACTCTCCTTAGACAATTTTACTGCTCTCCTTAGAGAATTACTATCCTTAGAAAATTGTACTACTGTCTATAGAGGACTGTACTACTCTCCTTATAGGATACTTCTCCCCTAGGAGAACTACTACTCTCCCTAGAAAATTATGCTACTTTATGTTACCCCCCCCCCCCCCCGAGGATTATATCGTTATCCTGAGAAAACTGTCCTGCTCTCCTGTTTCACCAGATTTCTGATTCCCAGTTCATAGCACATTCATAGAAACAATTCCCCTTGTACTTTACTAACTAACTGTCTATCATTGTGTTGTTATGGTGTTATTAAATGAAAAATTAGACAATCAGCTCAATGTATGTTTGTGTTGATGCTGTGCTATTGTTGGATCAATTTAAATACTGTGAGCACATGGATGGTTCCAATCTAACCTTTTCCCCTTATCTTATTCTTTACTTGGCCACTCCGAAGCTTTGGATTTTTAGGGTATGTATGAGACAGAATTTCCAAAGACTGTTGTGTATCCTAGGACTGACTGAATTTGATTTTTGACATTGTCCCAAAGCTACCAAAGTTCACAGTCTTTTGGCTGACTTATGAATATATGATGTGGCTACAAATGTCAAAGATCTTGCTAAGTCTGGGATTACACAACCTTAAAATGTGCTAATGAACTCACAAGAGTATACACCTTACTATGATCTTTATTATTATTACCATCATCATCATCATTCCACCTTTTTCCCATTGTGGAACTTAAGGCGACTCAACAGTTAAAACAGTGTGGCAGTTTTTGGATTTAATCATAATAACACCAGCTAAAAATTGTGAACTTGCTTGGATGAGCTGGAACAACCAGCACAACAAATACACAACCAGAGTATTGATTTTGCCATAAATTTTAATATCCAAAACTGATGAATGAAGCTGACTCAAGTCGCCAGAATTTACCTTAGATTTTATTCCACAGCCCTATAGCAAGGCTGGGCAAAGCGCAGTTTTGAAGTTGTACTTGGGGTTCTCATTCCTCTCCCCATTCCCTGAACCACCCCTGTTCTGGCAAAAACTGATAGATAACATTTCCTGGAAATGGTTTACATTTTAATGGATTGCAGGGCTCCCTTGAAACTTTGTTTAGCCTATTATTTTTTTTCAAAATAAGAAGTGGACTTCTACCGTCTTCTAGTTTGTTTTCATATTTGGGGGAGTTTGGGGCCATTTGTGTATCTCTTGGAGGATTTCTGGGACAAAAAAAATGCACCCAAAGGCCTACCACAGTTGCCCACGGCTGCCCTACAAGAACATTCCAGGAGCAATTGACAGTGTGGCTAATGCAAGCAGTCTCCGAGTTACAAACATTCAATTTACAAAGGCCTCACAGTTAGGCTGAGACAATAGGAAGTGAGAGAAATCTACCCTTAGGAATGGAAATTCACTCCTGAAGGAGTTATCATGGGGAAAAGGTGTCTCAACTGAAGCTTTCTCGCCAATCCTTATTTCCACAATAAGTCATTTTTTTCAAAATCCAATGATCACAGGGACAGAAAGTGAGGTGAAGTCTTCTGAATAGGAGCACAGACAGCAAAACAGAAAAAAAACACTACAGAGGTGTTAACCTTTTCTTATGCTAGCTGGAGTTACACTTTAAAATTTATCTGTTCTGGCTTGGATACAAATTTAACTTAAGAAGAAACCTACAAAATGTATCTTGTTTGAAACTTGGGGATTGTCTGTACCATACTGGCTAGGGAAATTTGGGAATTAAGTCTCAGAAAGTAACTTTTCAACATTTTTCTTAATTACAAACATAGCTGCCTTACTTGCCTTGTGATTGTATGCAAATAACACAGAATTCTAACACTTTGCCTTAGAGAGAGAGAGAGAGAGAGAGAGAGAGGGAGGGAGGGAGGGAGGGAGACTTTTAACTACGAAAGTTTTTAGCACATTGAATTATTATTACCTAGGGAGTTTAATTATTTTCTCATTCTTTTAAAATAAACTCTTCACTGTTTTCTAATTGTATTGAGGGAGATAAAGAGGGAACCAAATAGAGAAATATTGACATGATGATGTGGGCGCCATTTCCCACAAAGACGGATGGGTGCATTATGCAGGCTAATCCCCAGACATGGCTTCGGATCAAATTAGGCAAATATTAACTGTGCTCTCCATTCAGGATCTTCACGTGTATATTTCAAGCCTAAAGAATGGAAGCAGAGCCAAAATAAAACATGTCATTTACTGAAATTAGAAGTAATATTGGAGTAGTTTAACTGGGTTTTAGAAGGAGTAAAACATACTTTTAAAAATAGAAATGCATTTAACCATAGTAGTGAAGGGGAGCTAGCATGTTTGTAGTAGTTTGAATGTTGAGCTACAACTTCAGAAACCACTGTGGGCAAATCTTGCCAAGAAAACCCAGTGAGAGGGTCACCAAAATCAGAAGCGATTTGAAATCACATAACAACAAAGTGAAGAGATGCACTTTTGTGCCTGCATATCCTAAATCTTGAATTACTGAAATCTTGGATTTCATTTTTGAAATGCAAAAGAAAGTTCATGGAGGACACATTTGCATCTACACTGTAGAATTAATGCATCTTGGCACCACTTTAACTGCCATGGCTCAATGCTATGGGATCCTGGCAGTTAGTTTTACAAGGTCTTTAAGTCTCCTCTGACAAAGAAACCTGGTGACTCACTGTTGAATAATGACAGTTAAAGTGGTGTCAGACTCTATTAATTCTACAGTATAGAACTGTAGATGGACGCTTAGTGACCTTCTCAGTGGAGAAGTAGCAACTTTTTCTCACTACCAAACCACCAACTTGAGGCAGGGGTGGGGAATTATATTTGGGCTCCGGGAATATAAGCGAAAGAATGAGTTCCACATTTGCTCCTGCCTCCTCCTCCTCTTGCCTCCCCCTCTACCTTCCGCAAATTATTTCCCTACCCAATTTCTTTCACAAACACCCCTCTCTGATAAATTCAAAGGTAGCATGTCTCTCATGTCCTAGAACAAGCATGTTATATTTGATCAAGTGCTATGTCTTTACCTTTATTGCTCTGTCGATGAGTTCCTGCGACTTAATGACTCAAGTCCTGTCATTAAGAAGTAAGATGTGAAGCAAACGTAGCTGTATTCTATAGCCCCAATTCCCTCTTTTTTCTGACTGGTGAACTTCTCTTCTTTATCCATTTTGCTGGGCTATTTTCTTTGGAAAGACCCCTATCAGTTGGTCTACTTACTAGAAATAACGGGTAAACCATTATCATTGGAACGAATTCTGACAAAGCCATTTGATATTCAAGCACACATTTGGATACTTCCTCATGCAGGTAATATACAGGCACCTGTATGATGGTATTAAGTTAGATTTAAATCTGCATGTATTTCTTCCTCTTCAGCATTTATATCTATTGATATAAAGATATAATTGAAGAAACATATAGATGAAGGAATGGTTCAAGAATCATGTGGGAGTCTGACCCCCAACAGTTCAATTTCAGAAGCACAATGGACCAAATTGGACCAAATTCCATGTGAAGGAATCTTGCCAAAAAACCTATGTGATGGACTCTCCTTACAGTCAATATTTATTTATTTGTTATGTCAGAAGCGAATTGAGAATAGTTATAATGTATAAAATACCACCAAGAAAGTTAAAAACTTGGAATTCTGCTACATGTCCCTTGACCAGAAGCTGGCCACTTCAAGTGCCTCCTGTGCTGCTGTAAGGAGGTCCTCTATTGTGCATGTGGCAGGACTCAGGTTGTATTGTAGTAAGTAGTCTGTGGTTTGCTCTTCTCCACACTCGCATGCCACAGACTCCACTTTATAGCCCCATTTCTTAAGACTGGCTCTGAATCTTGTGGTACCAGAGCGCAGTCTGCTCGGTGCCTTCCAATTTGCCCAGTTTACTGTGTGCCCAATAGGGAGTTTCTCACCCGGTATCAGTCACTGATTGAGGTTCCGGGTTTTAACCTGCCACTTTTGGACTCTTGTTTGCTGAGGTGTTCCTACAAGTATCTCTGTAGATCTTAGAAAGCTATTTCTTGATTTAAGACATTGGCATGCTGGCTGATATTCAAACAGAGGATGGGCTAGAGATGTCAATGCCTTGGTCTTTTCATTACTGGCTACTACTTCCTGATGGATGTCAGGTGGTGCAATGTCTGCTAAACAGTGTAATTTCTCCAGCAGTGTAGGGCATAGACAACATGTGATAATGTGGCATTGAAGACACTCAACAGCACAACAAATTAATCTGTAATTCTCTATGCTGAGCAAAAGGCAGGGGCAATGGGTTGGACCAAAAATGAAGCTTTGAATTAACACTTGAAGCCTATAGACAGCAATGGAAAGCCTTAATATTAAACATCTTTATAGGTTGACAGTGATGAAGGGGACTTCACTATTAGGAAAGACATTGTTGGATAACATAATGGCATGTTATGAATTCATGTGGGTTTGTTTTTAAGTGTTTTTACTTATTTATTTTAATTATATACAAACAGATTTTTTTAAATAACTGCAATGTTTAATTCTATTTTAATATTTATTTTTTGCATGTTTTAGTTGTATACTTTTTAAAGTTGGGGGCTGTTTTGGGTCTCAATCTTGAGAAAAAAGTGGAGTACAAACGAATAATAATAACAAAAATCACCACCACGACCACTTCCATTTTAACTTCTCTTCCAACTAATCACAAAGAAGTTGGCAGCACCAAGGAGCTCTAGTAGAGCAGCAACCTGGGTAAAGGACCCAGTGATAATAAATTCACACTTATGGAATGTGTCCTAAATAGCTGGAATTAGGCAAAGCTTAGATTTCCTTTCAGCGCCAGTGCTTAACTGATTTAACTGTGAGAAAATAAAGAGTGTTACCATCTGCATCATTAGGCTCTGGTTTCATTTATTGTGAGTTGCTTTAAGTGTTGCAAACAGAAAAGCAACTCAGATTTAAATTAATAATAATCATTGTTATCATGCTCAAGTGTCAAATGAGTTCCGTGGTATCAAAACAATTGAGTTTAAATAAATTTCAGCAGAGGGGAGAAGCCGGTTAAAACCCTTCGAAACCACATTTTCTCTATGACTCCATTTTCTGCTCAAACCAGCATGCATCGGCCTTTGTGCATCAATATCAGCCTGGCATTTCCTGGCTTTTCTCAGTCTTTTTTCCTTTTGCAATAATTACGGAGCATTGTCTCCTGCAACATATGCTATCAGTACGACATGTTCCATAACATTTAACTCCGTTTCCCTGCTGCCATTCTGGAGCTTCATGGCTTAATGATACAGAGTCAGTAGATCACAATATGACCCTGTTAATATTTTTAATGCCATTTTTACAAATTACACCATAATGCACCGATTACCAGGATGAAAGCAAAGTCTCGGCTGCGTCTGTCTGGAGCCCAAATAAAAGAACGTTTGAACATCTGTTCATCCTACAAATGTCTTTAAAAAGCTTTGATTTTCCTGTAATCATTTGGTTCCACCATTTCACTCGTTTGCTGAATGTGTATCCAACAGCCTCAGGACAGTAGCCAGAGATCAGTGGTAATAGTACATTATAATCAAAGTTCCTGGGTGCACTTCTGTTTTCCTTTCAGAATGAGAAAGGAGGGGAGGCGGCAGAGCCACTCTTAGCTGTTTGTCCTTTATGAATACTGAGCTCATAGCGACAGGCAAAATACAGTATATAGGTGTAGAATAACTCAAGGCAGAAGTTTAACACAAAATTTAAAGAACTTAGATATTTTTCAGACAAATAATTCTTGGTTCTAGGAATACAAAACTGATAGGTCAATGAGAGAGAGGGAAAAAACAGAAGTATAAAATCTATTTGCTAGCACTGAATATTAGGACTTACATAACTGTTGACTTACTATTCAATAATGTCTGTAATGAGTCTACTCTAGCTAGGACTAGCAGTTGGATTTAGGCTAAGAAGCTCAAGTCCATCTAGAATTCTTGTTCTTTTCCAGGAATTTGCACAGTACTACAAAAAGTATTCCCTGAACATGGCCAGAGGTCTTCCCTTTTTATGATTATGTATGCAACATATGGGATGGCTTCAAAATGTTTTCCAAAGGGCCACATTCCATTGCAATTAATTGGGATCACAGACTGTCGAGAAGAACAGGAAAATGCAATGACACCAAAAATGAACTTGGGGAAAGAATAAAATGTCAAGTGATAACTGACATCCATTTCCCTTTACACACTACCTTCTGTATCAAATTTTGCTGAACCAAAGCAAAATATAGAGTGAGAAGAAGCAAATCACCATTACAGGCTTGTGTCCACATGCACAGTTAATTCAATTACAAAAATCCTTGACACATATGAACTCCTGTTTATTGTAACTAAACACTAGCAGGGAAGTTCAGCAGCAGTGCGCTTACTATGTTCTTTTCGCATTTGCACAACTGCAGGATACACATGGAAAGAGATGTAGCTCTGAATGCTCCACACTATTAAAAATGGCCTGCATTTTCAACATTGATGTATGTAATACTAAGGAAAGGTTTAATTTGTTTTAGTTTATCTCCTGCGTATTATGAAGTTTTGGGTAAAGAAGATTAGTGAGTCGGTACTAATACTGCTTATATAAATAAAGCAACATCAAAGAAATAGAATGGGAGAAAACAGAAAGGTTTGCATTGTCCAGCATACATCTCATTTGTGCTCAATATTTTTTAGTCACTGAGGGACAAGAAGAAACAGATGAGGAGACCAACTAAATTGATTGGTGAAGTTGGGGAAAGTATCAGGAAACTCCTTAACTTTTCATAGACTATTTCCTTCATGTTATTTTTTCAGGGCCAAGTTTGACATCAGTAGGGTAGACTGGATATTGGGTATAGAAGACTGGATTTAATGAAGATGAGTAGAGGTACCGCTTTGAGAATAAATTTAGTACTCTGATTGCAAAAATGGACTGTATGCCCAAAGTTAAAATTCAGACAAGCTATTTATTTATTTGTAATACATATTTTAAGCTGCCTTTTCTTCCAAAAATTCAAAATGGAAAAACAGGATTGCTCTCTGGGTTGTTGTAGGTTTTTCGGGCTACATGGCCATGTTCTAGAAGCATTCTCTCCTGACAATTCACCTGCATCTATGGCAAGCATCCTCAGAGGTTGTGAAATCAGACCTCACAACCTCTGAAGATGCTTGCCATAGATGCAGGTAAAACGTCAGGAGAGAATGCTTCTAGAATATGGCCATATAGCCTGAAAAACCTACAACAACCCAGTGATTAAGGCTTGCTCTCCTTAAAACATTTTCTTCTCACTTTATCACTGTGATGTACATTAGAAACAGGACTAATGTAACTCAGTGGGCTTCATATTTGTGCAGGACTTTGAGGATTTTTGTCTTATTGTGATTCTGTAATGGTAAGCAATTATGGCCTAGTTTTTTTAAAAAAAATTTCAGATTTTGATGACTGGCTACCAACATACTTATCTTCAATACATAGAGCTAGGTGCATCTACACTGTAGAATTAATTCAGTTTGACACTTTAATGTTATGAATTCATGGGAGCTGCAGGATTACAAGATTTTCCACCTTCTCTGCCCAAAAGTGGTGGTGCCTCACCAAACACCAAAGTCCTGGGATTCTATAGCATTAAGCCATGGCAGTTAAAGTGAGGTCAAATTGTATTCATTCTACAGTGCAGAGACAGCCTGAGATCAACACCTATCTTGCAAGGGTTTCAGGGATCTTTCTAGGCATGTGCATGAACTTACACACAAAAAAGTACAATACTTAATGAACAAATTAACAAAACAGGAATGAAAAGAGAGCCATAGTTTCAGAAGGCTGAGATGGTATTTATCTTTTCTCAACCATTAGCCTTCAGATGCCATTCGTAACAGCATATAGCAAATATTGCTCTGAAGGATTCTGGCAAGAAGTGCAATTTTTCCTCTGCAGATAACGTTTTTCCTCATTGGGTCTGGTAGCACAAATCATACAAAGTAATAACGGAATTCGCCTAATTCCTTGTGAATTTGCTGAAAGCACACCCCATAATCCTGAAGGATGTACTAAAGCTTTGGCTGAAACTTATTGACTCAGCAAAAATAGTTCAAGATCGCTCCATACAGCACTTTTATCCTGTTTAATTTAAATGAGAACTCCCCAAACTAATTTCGGCACAAAATTTGCCACAATGCAGGACTACTAAGTAGAAAAAGTCTTTATGTTTTTTTGTTTTTGTTTTTTGTTTTCAGACTTCAACAGAATTACCAGATGATATTGTAACACAGCACATGACTTTGCTTTGCAAAGGAAAGGATCATAATACAAATAGTGAGAAAGCACTATGGCTGAATGAAAGACTAATTGTAAATGCATTATATTTAAATAAAACCACTGTAATTCTCAAGGCATTTTTGGTTTTGTTTTAATTCTCATAATTTGACAGTTTGATGATAACAGTATGCTTTTAGATACGTTGAGCAACACTGACGACCAAAAATACTCAATAGTAGATCCGAGTTGCTTATATTATCAGTTTTCCTAGAGGAAAACATTAGCCAGCAGATCTGAAAAGCTTGTACAAAAGTATTACACAAAAGCAGATCTGAACCCGGGAAACAGCAAAGGTTTACAATGCATACCATGAAATTATGTACATCCCTAAAGATGTTTTGACACTGAAGCCAGTTATAAATGGTGCTCAAGATACAAACCTCATTTACAAAGTAATCCCTGCTTTACAAATACCACATTTGGATTATTATATATAAGGGAATTTAAACACCTCATTTAGTTTGATTGTGCCATGTTTGCCTTTTTTACTTTCTCATTTCTATCGTAATATATTTCTTGCATTTGCATTTGTTATATATGAGAAAGTTTAGTTATAGATCGGGCTTTGTGTGTGTGTGTGTGTGTGAGAGAGAGATTGAGAAAGAGAGAGAGAACAAGAGAGCTTGCATATAAGACAGTGCATTTGAATTAGCTGTAAAAGAGCAATAGCAACAGGTCCTATCTTTCTGCAACAGCAGGTTAGAACAAAAAATATCCATGGTATCTTGGGCCAGCAGTAATCAACAATAAATGGTCTTTAGTCCATGGGAACTGACTTGCAAGTGATTTTGGTATCCAACCTTTAAAGGACACTTCAGATGTTTCTCAAGACTGAATCATTTTCTTCTGTGAATCAAAGACATATCTTTTAAAGAGAAGAGTGATATGAACAGGCTGGACTGAGTCAACCCTGCTGCTTTCATCCTCTTTTGGTGTATCCCCCTTCCCTGCCTTGGGCTTCTTCTTGGAGATGGTAGTCAGGAGCGCCTTTGTTTCTGGCTTCACCCCATCTGAAAAGAATAAAGAGACATATTTTAAAAAAGGAAAAACCTCTGGGCAAACATTTCAAAATTATTAGTATCAATCTCAAAGTGGTTTGAATGTGAGCTCATCCCCGCAGGATCTCAAAGTAGGAACAGCAGTCCAGAAATCCAGGAAAATTGGCAAGTTGACCACTTCAGTTCAGGCTTTCATTGAGTAATGGGATAAACAAACACAAATCATGAAAACACATTGGTTATTCTGCACACACTGATTCATTATAAACTCCAGCACCTCATCTTCCTTACACTTCAGAAACCTACATCTGATAAGCCAGCAATTGAGGCAACTTGTGCCTAGGCTGTTTTAGAAAATTCGGCATGTAAGAACAAGGATATGAGGGAGAAGGATTCTAGCCCATGCTGCTCTCTGCTAATTGTCCACACACAGAAAGGTTTTCCTTTTGTTTGGTAGAACATTTTGCCACATGAATGCCTTACTTGGGTGATCCCTCGTAGCTTGCGGATGGTGGTCCTCTAAATGCAGTGTCTTGGTGGTGGATCCGTAGGTGGCTGTGGAGCCCTATTCTTGATCTGCATGTTCTCCTTCAGTGAGGACATCAGTTTCCAGGTGGAAGGTGGTCCTAGTCAGGGTTGGCTTGACATGCCTTCATCTTGGCACATTTCTCCCTTTTGCCCTCCATTCGTGCCTCTTTGAATTCTGCAGCACTGCTGGTCACAGCTGGCCTCCAGTTAGAGCGCTCAAGAGCCAGGGCTTCCCAGTTCTCGATGTCTATGCCCCCGTTTTTAAGGTTGGCTTTAAGCCCATCTTGAAATCTCTTTTCCTGTCCACCAACACTATGTTTTTCGTTCTTGAGTTTGGAGTAAATTGGGAGACAGTGATTGGGCATTCGGACAACAGTTGAGTTGATGGTATAGGAGCATCGCTTCAACACTGGTGGTCTTTGCTTCTTCCAGCATGCAGACATTTGTCTGCCTGTATTCCCAAGAGATTTGCAGTATTTTTCGGAGGCAATGCTGCCTCCAGGAGTTGCGTGTGACGTCTGCTGACAGCCCACATTTTGCAGGCATATAGCAGAGTTGGGATGCCAGCTTCAATTTGAAATGGGAAAGTCTATAAACAGATATAGGGGAGCCTAGACCTAATGTTTGGAAGGCAAAGCTATTGGTGCGTAAAAACACGAATATCTGTCCCTTCTTATACTTATGACACATCAGAGATTTTTAAAGAGAATGAATGCTGTCCAGGCATTGCCCTTGAGACCTTTTAATGTCTTCAAGTGGATAAGAGAGATCTAAAAAGCATATTCAGTGCCACCTAGCTGAATATTCTGAAAATGTAATTCTTGGGCAACAAGCCAATTTCAGCTCAGGTATTTCTAACCTGTGGTGTCATATAACCTTATCTCAAACACTTAATCAGCTTCTCTCCTCTCATACTGAAATTCAGAGACAGATTCTCATATCGTAGCCCGACAAAAAGATTGAGATGTTTATGATTTACTGGAGACAGGACGTCTACAAGTACAGGTGATCTGTTCCATTGCAGACAAACTAAATGGCTATTCACGGCTGATTGTGGTGAATCAGCCTGGTCTTTTTTCTTCTAGCCTTGTCAGGCAGCTATATCCACTATGGGGTGGGTGCAACATGATGCAAAGACCGAAATTGAGACAACGCTGTAACAACACAAGAGTCTATTAACTTTTCTCTTCAACACTGCAAGCTATTTTTCATGCCTCCTGCATCACCTGATTTCTGAAATATGATTCTGTGAGCCTAACCTCCCGCCTGTTGGTGATCATTCATAAATCCGCAAGCACTTCTCAGATATATGAAAGAAGGAATGGCTGGACATTTTAAGGACCATAGCATACACCTGAGATGTTGTCCTGAGTTTCTTGGAGGAAAAATGTTATAACAGCAACAAAATCTGAAATGTCAAATGTGGATGCAACTAATTTTTTTTAAAAAAAATTTTTTTTATTGGTTTGTGGTGCATACAGAAAACAAAACCGACACCAAAGGAAAACCGAAATAAGCAACTAATTTTTAACATACCAGCAGCAGGCAAAATGCAACCATGGGGTAATATGCAGATGCCTCCAACACACTGTTTTTGTATCTTTGGACCTGTCTCATTTCCCCAACCTGCTTTTTTTCAAATAAAAAGAGGAGAGGGTGACTTACTTCTCTAAGAAACTTCTAAAAGTAGCAATTCGCTTTGAAAATAGGGGTCTTTTCCACCACAAAACAGTAGCACTATAATTCAATTTAACTACAAGGCCTTCATCACATGGGATAGTGGGATGTATAGTTTGGTGAAGTCCCAGAGCTCTCTGACTAAGAATTCTAAACACTCAGTCTAAACTGAAAATTCCATTGGATGGAACCAGTGCACTTCAAAAAAGTAGGAACACAGTGCTCTAATTGTTTGGTGTAGAAGAGACTAGATTGCAGGGCTATACTTTTACAAAAGTTTTATTTTCCCTCAAACCAGAAATGAGCTTCCAGCCACCTCCAGATTTATTTCTGGCATTTTGGATAGCGTTTATGCCTTCCTAGGGAATTCCTGGGACAAAGAAGCAGTTCCTATACTGGGTTACTATGAGTTTTCCAGGCTGTATGGCCATGTTCCAGAAGCATTCTCTCTTGACATTTCACACTTGACTCAAGCAGGCAAAAGTTCTTTCTCCCACTCTGGACATTCCACAGATATATAAACCTCACCTGCCTAGTTTCCAACTGACCTCACAACCTCTGAGGATGCCTTTCATAGATTTGGGCGAAATGTCAGGAGAGAATATTTCTGGAACATGGCTGTACAGCCTGGAAAACCACAGCAACCCAGTGATTCCAGCCATGAAAGCCTTCAACAACAAGTTGCTAGACTCATGGCAGTTGCCCATTCCTGTCATGTAGGCTCATTTAACAAGGGAATTGTGTTCATTTGGAGCTCTCTTTTAGGTATGTGTATGTGTGGGTGTGCCTTCAATTCGCTCACTGACTTAATTTCATAGTGTTTTCTTAGGCAAGGAACACTTGGAGTTGGGTTAGTTCTTTCTCCTGGAATACAATCTGCAGATCCTAGTATTCACTAGTGGTCCCCCATCCATTCCTAACTAAAGTTGACCCTGCTTAAATTCCAAGGTCAGATAGGATCTAGTGCCTTTAATAAAATTCCCAGGACTCTCTGGGGTAGAGCCACGTTGATCAAAATGGGATCAAACTGCTTTAACTATCTTCAAGGCTATGCCACCTACATCATAGAAACAGTCACTGGCCTTTTCATTTGATGGTTAACAGAAGACTTTCTCAGATTCTTTAGTCATTTAATTTATTTGTTTTGCAGAGGAAGAAAGCAAACAAAACAGCAACAACCAATCGTCACTGTGGAATCACTGTGTTTATTTGTAATCAAAAGCACCAGTCATCTATATTTTATTATGTGGTGGAAAACTACTATGAAGTCTTTTTGAACAACTCACATTCATTTATACAGGGCTTGCTCAGGAGTGTCTTCCATGGGCTATGTCTCTGGTGATCAAGAAACATCTAAATAAACCCATTTTCCCCAATCTAGCTCTAATGGTTAACCCTAGAACCTTGAATTGTGACCTGATGCAAAATGTGAGCCAATGTAACATATACAGCACAAGTTAGATATACATAAACACCCAAGGACATAGAAAATGCAGCTAAATTTGGGAAATGGCAGATAAAATTCACAACAAACTTCACAAAGAAGACCTCACTTCAAACTGTATTCTGTGGGAAATCAAAGAGTGCAGGAAGGAGGTACTTCACTTATGAGCTTTGAATTAGGGCATTGTCACCAAGGTGTTCTACAGCAAAGGAGGTTGTAATAAATACAGTAGCTCACTACTAGAGCAAGAGAAATCACTAGCTGCCAGTCAAAGCAGTTCAGGTATTACTACTACATATCTAAATTACTTAATCAGATCCGACTACCCCTATCCTGCAAACAGATTAGTGGCTGCTGGCATCACACCCTGACAAAATGGCATGCAGTGGGTTTTTCCCCCACCCTGGTGCCAGGAGGTCTATGGGCTGAAGAGGCTCTGTGACATCAAGTACACAAAGGGAGAAAGCACAAGCAGACAGGCAGAGGCACAATCTAGGTTTCATCTGCCTCGGTGGATTTCTCACATTACACACAAGGCATACTTTACATTTTACAAGACCAAGGAAATGAAGGAAAATATATCTGTCACCGAATAAGACATCAACTCCTTAATAGCTGAAATGACGGATATTTTTAGATGGAGGTCTAGTTTAACTTACTTGCATTAAGGGTCTAATCTCTTTTGAACAATAGCTATGTAAGCTTGAATACATAGTGAGAAATCTGTTCCATTAATTAAGTGCTGCCTGTACTACTCGGATTTGTATCAAACGTTAATAGATTTCTCTCCCTTCCTCTGTTGGACAATTACCTTATTTTGCCAACTTGCTAATGGATTAAATTGAAAAGGTCTATGTGTTTAAAAAGAGAGAGAGAAAGAATGTAGCTTCAAAGTTCTAACAGGCGACTGGCCCACATTGTACGTGAGGAATACTTACATATGTTAATATTATTCATGGACAGTCCTTTGAGGCATATTAGAAAGTAGGAAGCTTAGCAAATTCTTTCCCACCCATCACCTGCTTTTACCTCCAAATGTATAAGGTTATTGAAGCTTTATTGGCATATATAATTTTATAGAAGGCTAGCCTGTGGTACTGGGATAGAAATATAACCATCCATAACTCTTAACCCATTATCATGCTTGGCTATGTTTTGCTTGCTTATGCCTCAGGTTGAATATCTGGTTGACTAACAAGCAACTAAACTGCAGGATTTTAATGAGAGATATATAACAATTGGTTTATGTGATTGCAGAAATACTACTGATGCTTCCTATAACATGCAGTTCTTGATGCAAAATACCATATTTCACCAGCCAAGGGAGGCTCTGCAGCTCTTGTCACAGTTGTGCGGGTGGGTGAAGGCTCATACACCTCTCCTCTCTGAGCTCTGTCTCCGAAGACATTCCTCCGGAGATCAGAAGGGAAGGGAAAGGTGTACAGGGGAGTTAACTCCCTGGCAGGCATGTGTATAGATGAACCTTCACCCACCTGAATGCTTGCCGCAGAGACTTGGGAGACTTTCCTTGGTTTCCCCCAGCTGCTGCCAGCTGATTGTGGTTTCCCAGTTCTCCCCAGCAGGGGCGACTATTATGTGAGAAATTGTAAAACCCCAAAGCTGGGACACTAAAAGGGGGTGCAACTATTATGTGATGAAATACAGAACTTTCTAAAGTCCATCTTGTTCATTTCCAAGAAAATGAGGTACATGTAATTGACCCATATGCGGCAAACAGCATTTATGCTTCAAACAGCAGAATGTCGCAGGAAGGGGCCAACCCATGGTCCCAATCATTATATATTTTGTAGTTCATTAAGATACTAGTTTTGCATACACAAATGGGAAAAACAGAAAAATTAATTCTAAGTCACTTAAGGGTTCAAAGTGGAGAAAATTTTCAGGACTCTTGTTATAGTTGTACAACATTTTCTAAACAAACGCCTAGCTTTGGTTACTTTAACGCTCTTCTGAAAATAAAGTGTAGCCTAGATTTTTAAAAATTAATTGCAATGCAAATTTTCATCTCTAGCTTGAGTATGCAACTGAATATAAACACATGCAATCAGAGTAATTTGGTATTCAAATTATCCACAACAAAAATGTAGGCTTTTATTCCTTCAGGGAGTAAACTGCAAGAAATGGCAAAGGTTGCTTTTAATAATTTTTTTCTTCCACCATGTAGTGCCTGATATTCCATATCCCTCTAATCAAAATGAGCCAGAAGCACCCAAATGCTGCTAGAATTTGATGCTTCTTCACCGGGCAGGACATCTGTCTATAAGGTTCTCTCTTTGTCTCTCTCTTTCATCACACACACGTATTTGGTTAAGTGTACATTATCCATGCTAGGGGTCTGAATACATAGGCAGACGAGAGAAAGTTCAATGTGTTGTCGAAGGCTTTCATGGTCAGAATCACTGGGCTGTTGTAGGTTTTTTGGGCTGTATGACCATGTTCTAGAAACATTCTCTCCTGATGTTTCGCCTTCATTTGTGGCAGGCATCGTCAGAGGTTGTGAGGTCTCTGAGGATGCCTGCCACAGATGCAGGTGAAACGTCAAGAGAGAATGCTTTCTAGAACATGGCCATACAGCCCGAAAAAACTACAACAACCGAGATAAAGTTGTTAAAAATTCCAAAAGGCTGAACACTGCTTTTCTGTTGTTACAAAGTATAACTATTTTGTAAAGAGTTTCAGGGAAATTGAGGCTACATCACACACTCATTTCAGGTGTAGTTCCCAAAAGGAACTACACCTACTGCTTATGGCCACATCTCAAAACCAAGTAAGTGACCCTCATGTTCATTTTGCATTTGTTGCTGGGGCTAGTCATATGTTGAGTACTCATTGAGATTTCCCTCAAGAACAGTTAGAGAATTTTTTTCTATCCTTTAGTAAAATAGCTGAGAAGGAAAAATCCCCTTCCTCCCAGTGGGTTTTTTTCTCTTTGTGTGGGCTGGATACAGGTGAAGGCCAATGGTACCACTTTGTACTTACCCTCATGGCTATTTCTAGAGCCTTTCCATGTACCACCATTGGCCTGGTGGCAGGGAGCCTGGAAGCATATGATATGCCTGTTTTTTTACAGAAGTCTTGTATAAGCAGAAACCTCCCCTCCCTATCCCAAATTCTCTTTCCTCCATCAGGTTCTACCTTATAAGATAACTTTCTCAATCCTACTTTGACTAAATATTGGTATGCACAACAGACATTTGGGTGGGACAGATGAGTGTGGATCCATCTCAACTATCTCCATTGAGTACTTTGGGCTGAATACCATGTGGTAAAGATTATATTAATATATATCTTACAAATAGTTAATTTAATGTACATACAATTTAAATTATACAATTTTATATATGAAGTTACAATTAATTTAATATATAATTATCCATAACAGATAATTTATATGTGAGTCATCTGAAACTTATATCTGGAGTGGGCAACTACTAGATATCTAAGGGCTATATCCATCTTAAGGGAACTTGAAAGGTCGGAGCTCCAATTCTGTGGGTCCTCAAATTGCTCCAAATTGGCTAATCTTGGAATCACTCTAAGGAACATGATGTACCTATTTTTCCCATTTCTACCATCCACACATGTGCCTGATTTATACCAGAAGAAACCTCTTTTTTTCCAAAACTAAAAGTCACTTCTGGGTTTTTGATGAATTCTCCCTGTACCCAAAGTATGATTGATGGACAAGAGGAACTTAAAGAAATGACCAACTATGCCTCTTATAGGGTACCATTAGCCTTTTAGATCCAACATTTACATTGGCAGGTGATGAAAAGAGATGGGAAGATAAATTTGAATACTAACTTTCGAAATAGATTCATTGGGTTCAGTATTATCTGTGGTCCTCATACTATCCAGATTGTTCTACCCCTCTGCCATTTCTATCACCATATTTTTTATAAAAAATTCACAACCTTCATGTTTTCTATCCATCCATCTCAAGGTGGTTTTTCCGACGCTTTCTGGGACATTACAAAAGATTTTCTAAAATACGCATGGCTTTTCTAACAAACCATCTTTTGTAGTCTTATCCTTCACCTCTCTTGCCTCTGCTCTGTCCTTTACTTCAGCCATGCTCTCCCAGTTTTTGAACAAGAGTGAACAAGCAAAAATTGCCAAGTTAATGGGAAAATGATTTTTAAAATGACCTTTGCTTATTGGATGAGGGGTAAGACAATCCAGTATCTTCTAGACTGAAAAGCGGAAAACAGCCAAGCCACAAACTAATCAGAATATTGTGAACAGGTGCCATAATGTATGCAAGAGCTGAGCTTGCCAACAGAGTTGAGGGGGGGAAGGTAAATTTATACAGCTGTGCTTTAAACCCACAAAGAGAAGTCTGTTCACAGGCTATATTAAGTATCAGAGAATTAAAAGTGCTAGTTTTGAATGTGATGACAGTTATACTCAAACATGGATGCACTATCCATATCAAGAGCATTTTAATACTGAATTATTCCAAACAAATGCATAGGTTGGAGCACTCCTTGAACACAGCTTAGTGTTGGAACTGCCCAAACGGTTTTATCATAGCAGACATATCCCCAACTAAACTGTAGCTTACATAGGCAATCCCTCGTAGCTCGAGGATGATTGTCTTCCAGATGTGGTGTCTTGGCAGTGGATCCATAGGTGGCTGTGGAGCCCTATTCTTGATCCGCATCTTCTCCTGCAGTGAGGACATCTGTTTCCATGTGGAAGGTCAGGGTTGGCTTGACACACCTTCCTCTTGGCACGTTACTCTCTTTCGCCTTCCGTTCATGTCTCTTTGAATTCCACAGCACTGCTGGTCACAGCTGACCTCCAGGTAGAGTGCTCAAGGGCCAGGGCTTCCCAGTTCTTGGTGTCTATGCCACAGCTTCTAAGGTTGGCTTTAAGCCCATCTTTAAATCTCTTTTCCTGTCTGCCAACTTTCCATTTCCCATTCTTGAGTTCGGAGTAGAGTAGCTGCTTTGGGAGACGGTGATTGGGCATTCGGATAACAAGTCCAGTGGAGTTGATGACGGAGGAGCATCACTTCAGTGTTGGTGGTCTTTGCTTCTTCCATTTGTCCGCCTGTCTTCCCAAGAGATTTGCAGTATTTTTGGAGGCAGCACTGATGGAATCGTTCCTGTAGGTAGTCCATGCTTTGCAGGCGTATAGCAGAGCTGGGAGGTCTACAGCTTTATAAACAAGAACCTTGGTCTTCCTACAGATGTCCCGGTCCTCAAACACTCTGTCAACATTGACACTGAAATACACCTGAGCTCTGCGAGTGCAGCATTTTTCCGAATGAAGCAGAGAGTATTTTAAACTATAGCTATACCACAGCATTAAGAGATACAAGATGGACAACTCTCTTAAGTGAAGTTTTAGAAGGATTTTTGTGAAGCAAGAAAGAGAAATGAGGCCAGTCCATTTTATAGTTAAAATGTTGGAAGCATCATCTTGTAAATAGTTTCCTGAAAGACTTACGCACAAATGGAATCATTAAACACAAAATATATGATCAGAGCCAATCACATGATTAGCCAACAACCATCTAGTCAATTCTGTAGTAAGATCTTTCTGTAAGAAAAGATGTTCAACCAGATAGTCCCTGAAAACTTTTAAGGAAAGTCTTATTACTTATTCATAGACAACTTATTAAACTGATCTTTAGACATGTACCACAAAAAACTTCCTACTTTGAGCATGCTAGTCAAAACCACTACCACCACCACCACCATAAAATCCACCTACAAAGTCAAGAAATAAATAGTAAAATCCAAATTAGGAATATATACAGTCTCTTTTATATATAATGTAAAATATTTATTTCCTGCTATGTGAACAAGAGGGGTTACACTCTAGTCCCATATCCACATTTATGTTTCAGAAGAGGAAACTAGAACACTTGCTTCTGATTTCAAATTCATCAGAGTTCTGTGTGGAATCCAAACCGAGGAACTGAAATTTCTTTAACGTTTAATGAGAACAAGCCAAATAAAACAGAGTTTCAGGTTAAGGCTTCATCTCAAGGGCATCTCAAGCAAAACACCTTTATTGACATCACAGGAACTATGATGCTTTTTGACTCCTCCGTTATTTGAAACAGAGAAGAAGATAATGTGCAGCTTATTCACACAATGAGGGAATCTCACTTCTTCACATAATAGACAGATCTATGGGGAAGCTTACTTAAACACCTGAAAAAAAATCTACTAAAGCAACATGGAAAGAGAGATCGTCCACAAGCCATTATCTGAATTCCACAACATGAACTACTCATTATCACCATAGATCAAGGAAGCAAAACTCTGAGATGTTGATGGTGTCCCAATTCCTAGCAGCCCCAGCCAGAAGGGTCAATAATCAGGGAAGATGGGAATCATAGCCTAAATCCATGCCTTTAAAATCAGCCAGTTTGAGAGTTAACTTGTATAACCTTGCATATGGACTTCAGTTAAATACTGCAAATATTCTGAGGAAAGAAAAGCCTAATGAATATTCTATTTTGATTCAGAAAATGGCTGAATTCAGACATCATGTTTCATGATCTCCAAACTAAATCCAGTTTTTACAATTCCAACCATCAGGAAATGAGAAAGCCCAAGTATTTCTGTATAATGTAATACTTTTATCATTCCTTTAGAGTTTCTGAACTCATTCTAAGAAAAGCGTTGTCACTCAGTTCAGAGTCAGGATTTAGCCTGAGCTTTTCCTGAGCACAGGAGAGATTTTTTCCATCTGCTTTCTTGTTAAGATTGTGAATACAGATAAAAATGGGAGCTATTCCTATCATTTCTAGCCTTAGAAATTCAGTATCAAATTAAAATGACTGGTCTGTGTATACAAACTAGGTATCTGAACCCACTTATTCACATGGAATCTACTTTTAATACTTTGATATATTTTTTCAGATCCATCTCCTTTTTCCCCCCTCAAAGCATTCAAGGGACTTTCATTATAGAGGCCAAGCACAAGTTGTTGTGGTATTTGCATGAAAAATATTTTCCTATGGCTAACAAACATGAGACTATCCCAGAACTGATTATAAATTGACATTATAGCTGGGTTAAAATTGTCATGAGGGATTTTTGGAACTGCAGAGGTTATCTTGTGGCTGATAATTGCCATTTCTTTTCAAAATTGTCCACAACGCAGGGATGAGCAATGTTAAAATGTTCTACCCCTGTGACCCTCTTAGAAAATACAAGTGCTACCAAAAATGCCAAAAACTGCGGTGGAAGATCCCAGGAATAGCTGGAAGTTATTTAAAAACAAACAAACAAACAAACAAAAAAACACCACTGCTGTTATGTGCCTCCAAATTAATTTCAACTTATGCCAATGTCTCATAGGCTTCTCTTTGCAAGATATCTTTTGAGGGGTCTTTACCGCCTTGCTCTTTGTCTGAGAGAGTGTAACTTACCCAAGGTCCCCAAATGGGTTTCTGTATTTGGTGGGTATCCAATCCCTGTTCTTAGCTCAACACACAAACCACTATACCACACTGGCTCTCAACATGAACCAGTGTTTTTATTTTATTTTAATATCAAATAATTTCTGGAGACTTACAGAAGAAGAAATTCATCCTTCTGACAGAAAAAAGGAAGGTATGAGAGAGACTAAATGAGGTCTCGGTCCTGTATTTTGACCATCCTTGCCATGAAGAGACTAGAAAATACTATACAACCATGCCCTTGCTCTACTGAGATTCAACTGATGGGACATCACTTAAAATTGCTAAAAGCAAAGGCAGTGTTTCCTGCTCTTACTCAAGGAGGAAACTTGGGACGAATGTATGTGAATTCAACAACTGCCAGGAACCCTGAGAGTGCTATAAGTGCTATAAGCATCTAGAGCAGGGGTTCTCAAACTTTTTAAACAGAGGGCCAGGTCACAGTCCCTCTGTGGAGGGCCGTATTATAATTTGAAAAAAGCATGAATGAATTCCTATGCATGCTGCACATATCTCATTTGTAGTGCAAAAAACACTTTTAAACAATACAATAATTAAAATGAAGAATGATTTCAACAAATATAAACTGATTAGTATTTCAAGGGGGAGTGTGGGCCTGCTTTTGGCTGATAAGATAGGATTATTGTTGTTGTTGTGTGCTTCCAAGTCATTTCAGACTTAGGTTGACCCTGAGCGAGGGCCGGGTAAATGACCTTGGAGGGCCGTATCCGGCCCCCGGGCCTTAGTTTGAGGATCCCTGATCTAGAGACTCTAAATAAGAAATTAGATAATCTCTTTGCAGGCATATCCTTGATGATGCCTTAGTCTTGATGTCACAACTGTATTTCTTTTTAGATTTTTCTTGGTGTGTGTGTGTGTGTTTTGTCCTTTCATTCCAATGCAATTCCAACTTGAAATGCAGAGCTGGACCCTGAGTATGTGCATATCAAATTTCATTCATATTTGGTTTTTTTTAAGTGCCTGATCCATGAGAATAATATGGAAAGGTGAACACTGATTTGAATTGGAAGATGGAAACATCTAGTTAGCTACCAGTCAGAGATTACTGGTGCATAATCACGTCTATGATCATTTACATGACTTATTTCATTAGGGAACAAAGGCTTTCATGGCCGGAATCACTGGGTTGTTGTAGGTTTTTTCGGGCTATATGGCCATGTTCTAGAGGCATTCTCTCCTGATGTTTCACCTGCATCTATGGCAAGCATCCTCAGAGGAAGTGAGGATGCTTGCCATAGATGCAGGCGAAACATCAGGAGGGAATGCCTCTAGAACATGGCCATATAGCCCGAAAAAACCTACAACAACCCGAAGTACTTTATATATTTGTTAACTTCACCAGTACTGCTAGAAGGGAACATGTTCTATGTTTATGGTTATCAAGGAGAGAGACTCCTTTTTAGTAGACTGAAAGCAGAGGAATAGCATAGGTAGTCTCACTGAAACCGGGTTTAGAAAATCCTCACATCAAGACGGGATACATCTCTTTCAAGCAGAGTGCCAATTCTACACAATAGAACTCTCCAGTAGTCCTTAAAGGCACATTTGTATCTTGGCTTTCACAGTGCTAGCAATCAAGAAAGAATGCAAGAAAACAAAACTGTTTCCCAAGCAATGTTTGCTGGTGCCATTATTAATGTAATCGAACAATTCCACAAATTGCTTCCAATTGCTGGCGTCACTTTCATGTGCAGAGCCAGACTTTAAAAGAAGGGCCCTTCTTTCCCTAAATCCTTACAGTGGGAACAAGGCTTTGCTAAACAGTTTAGGATAATTTGTACTGTAACAGGTCCCCAGGCACTCTTGACACAATTTCAATTGCCAACTAATGTTCCTGAGTAATTGAAAGGCAGCTACTATATTTAAATAATTACAATTATAAACAGTTCACAGGGGTCAGTTCAGAAGTTCCCACAACTGAAGTGGAAGTCTTTGAGAATAATAGTTTTTAAGGGCCTCAACAGCCTATGCCCTTATTCAATTGAAGGCTATGAACTTGGTTCATTCTATTACTTTTATACATTGTACATCAATAGAGTTTAGGTTTCAAGGCCGAGAGCCACCCAGAAAGCATAAACGTATAACAGTTTCTGAAAGTCTAGTCAGTCTTTCTTCACTCAGGTTAGGAACAAAGTTGACTCTTTCTCCCTAATATGCTAGTTCTCTATGTGAGTTTGCTTTTGCCACCACAAAGTGTTTGTTCAAATACATAATCTACTTCCTACAGCTTCAATCTTCAGTTTTCTAATCCTGCTGAATATACAAATTGGGATTTAAAACCATAGCAGACAAACACTCAGAGAATCATCCCTCAACCCACTACTATGTTATAGTAATATGAGAGCACTGTAGGCAGGGATACAGCTGGATTGCCTTGATATATCACTGGGCTTAGTAGCTCTGGTAACTGTCTGTTTCACAAAGCCTCAAAATCTAATCTCAGTACTTCCAAGAAATACCATGTTTTATCAACCATAAATAAACATTTCCATTTCCAAATAGGACTATTATTCCAACACACCATCCTACAATGCATCTACTGTACCTCACTTGCCTAACAGCTGTTTATGTACACCTGAGAATATACACTCTGGGTACATCCAACCATTATTATGCCTTGGCTAATCAACATGGAACTGGTGTAGTTTAAAAACACTTAAAAATAAAATAAAATATGACTGTAGCCTGGTTAGCATTGGGCAGATACCCAATTTAGGGGAGATTCAGAAGGCCCTGTGCATTCTGAAATTGCTCTGCCATATTGATAGCAATCACCCACAGCAGTGAAATGTAAAACAACAACAACAACATACTTGCCTTCCTCATGGCTTGAGGCATGTTGCAACACAATCAAAACAATCAACATAAAATACATGTATCAGAACACACCACTATAAAATACATACACCAAAACATATGGTACAAAGATTAAAATATAGCTGCAACAGAATGCAAATCCAAAACTCATGGTTCAAAGTTGACTGGGTAAGCCTGCCAGAAGAGATGGGTCTTCAGTTGTGTCTTAAATTTTGACATCTCATTTAGCTATTGGATCTCTTCTGCAGGTCATTCCACAGTCTTGGGGCAGCTGATGAAAAGATCCTCTGGGTGACAGTTGCCAGTTGGGTTCTGGCTGGTTGGAGTAAGCGTCCCCAAGAAGACCTCACATGGATACACGATACATCAGGTAACCTGGACTCAAACCATGTAGGACTTTAAAAGTTATAAATAACACTTTGTACATTGCCAGAAATTAATTGGCAACCAGTGGAGTGACTTTAGCGTGGTTGTGATATGCTCACTCCTACATGTTCACATAAACGATCTGGCTGCCAAGTTTTGAACTAAGTGGAGTTTCCAAACTTGGTACACAGGTAGGCCTTCTTCATCACTTGTAGTAAAGATAAAAATAAAAATATCATAGAGAAAAATGATTTTTTTCTTCAATAGAATAGGATATCATCCTTTAACAAAATACATGACATGCAAGCTGTATGCCACAACGAAGTTTCTGAACAATAATGGACAATTATATCCATTATGCAAATAATTATGAAAAATGGGCCTAAGCAGAATTATCTGTTGCCTGTCCTTAATATAGAGGTAGGAATTATGTGGCTCTCCAGATGTTGGACTTCCAGCATTCCTCCTCATTGATAATGTTGGGTAGGGCACCAAGGACTGCATGATTCCTATCCCTGCATTAGCAGTTTTCAGAGCACAGACCCTGCACATTGAGAAGACAGTCAGAACATAGGACAGAGGAAGCATTTCCAAAGAACAGAACAACACGAGAACTGTAGCCCCTCAGTTTTCATGCTCATTAAGAGTCCAGCACTAGATAAATTCGGGTCTTCAGCTTACTGTTAGCTGAAACATTAGGACACATCCCAAGTGTTTCACCTAATCCTGATGAGGAACAACAATGGGAAGTTTTTAAAGAGGTTTGGCTTTATCAGACATAATTAGTTTCCATTATCTCAGGGATGATGTGCATTTGTTGCCACTCTTGAGTGCCTGCTTTTTGATCAGAGGGCTGCAGTTAAAGCAAGGGTGACCTTGTGTTAGCTTTACTTGTTCTTTTTCTTTTTCTTTTAAGATCAAAGATCACCTCTGTCTCTAATATATTTCTATCCAAAAAGATTTAATTAGCAAGATAAATATTGACAGTGAAACAATAAAGGGAGCTCAAAGCTTCGGTATGTGTTTTCTACCCAGGATAGTGCTTTTACAATTTTTGAAAAACCAAAAAATCCTTTGGGGTTAAATATGATGCTTACTAGCAATCATGGAAGGAGCAACAATGCAACCATTTGGCAAACAAACTGGGAGCATTTGTTCCTTAGTAGCATTCCATTTTTTTAAAAAAAGGATAATTCTTAAAGGGGAAAGTTTTGGTTGGATTAGGTGCTTAATAGGTAACATGATTGTAATTTCAATATAATATTGAACATAGTATGCAAATATGGAAAGTTATTAAAACTCTCTATCACTGCCAGGCCAGCTATAATTTATAATGCAGGACTGCAGGTATGTGCTTTGGCATGTTTTGAAGATGGCAAAATGGAACTGGACATTATTTTAACAAACAAACAGACAGACAAGGGTATAATGATCCATGGGGGAAAGTAGGGAACTTTATTCCATAATAAAAGTCCCAACGCTGCTTCACTAAAATTATAATGACCACACAGCAGCCTACCAAATTATAACAATGACACCACTCCAGATTAGCTCATCAAAAATATAGAGGGAGAACAGATGTTGGACCAACTGTCTATTTAACAGTTAGGAACTGGGAACCACTGGAACTGAGAGACTTAAAAATGATTCTTTAAAAGGTTTCCGCTGCCACCATATTACTAAAGAACAGGGTGAGGTACTATTGAGAGGTTGCTCAGTGACACACTCTATGTCACTATAGGTTTCTGTGAGGCTGGTAAAAAGCTGACTTGAATAACCCTTTTACCACAAAGGTATTTACACTGAGGCTGGTATAAGTTGGTAAAAATAACAAGAACTTTTATTGAACAGACTTGAATATTTCAGGTACAAATGCTTGATGGTTTCAGTAAAGTTCTGGCATACAAAGCTTGTGGTTACATTTGAGAAGAGATCTTAAAAACTTCTGGGTTACAAGTCTTAAAGTTTCAACACAAAAAATTACTTCCAAGCTCCAACTCCCAACTGGCAAACTGGTTAACTCAGAACCTCAGTTTAAAAGTCACTTTTTTTTCCTTCAGATCCCTTAGGCTCCGCCCCCATCATTCTAAACCAATCCTAGCCTTTTGATTTTCCCTCCAAGACTAGAACACGCCCCCTTAAGGCAAACCTAACCTAAGATGGTGTCTCCCTGTCTCCCTTCCCTAAAATGGATGCCATGGCTTCGCCAGGCCCACTCTCTTAGGCCTAAGCTAGTTTGCCAAGGTAAGGGATTTATTACAAAGAGCATATAATGTTAAAAGAAAGTATCATGTCAAACCACACCACCACTACTTGCCTCTTAATATGTGATCAAAATTTGTCCATATTCTGGCACCAATACCCTAAGGATGCCTAATTACTCCTCCTGCAAATAGTAAGCAAGGATGTAGAGAGGAAAACAGAAAGAAACACAATGTAATGACACCATGCATGATGAGATATTTTAGTGATTACAAAAAAGAGTGATCAAAGGTGTGCAAGAGGGCGAGTGTGGAGGTTCCCACACAGGAGTTGGAAGGAGCAAGTTCCTTTAAGACAGGGGAAAGAGACAAAGACACTGGCTCAAAGCATGTGTCTAAACAGGTGATGGTTAACTCAAAGAGAGTGGGTGAAAAGGGGAGCGGAGGCTGGGAAATAAAAGGGAGAAACTTCGGAGGAACTGGGACCCATACACCATTGGATTTGTCTGTTTGGTATATCTCAATACAGGAAAAGCAGTAAGTGCCTTGCCAGCTTGTCTGTTTATTTGAGGACTGTTTTTTTTTTTATCTCAACCTAATAAAAAGGCAGCTAGCTAGCAATTAAAGAATGCAGGCTGAGGATTATGCAGCCTCGTTACTCACAGAGGAAACCAAATCCACACACAAGGTGATATATGCCCATTGTTTTGAATGAGATCCTTGGATATTCTATAATATGCACCTTCATTTTCTTTTCTAACGACCCAACCTGGCATTATGCACATGTATGCTCAAAGCGGACACATGAACTTTTGTAGAGAAGAGCAATGGAAATGTCCAAATCGCTATTGCATTGGGAAGGCAAAAGGAATTTAATAATACCTTGATTACTTCCCTAATCCAGGAAGACTATGCAGTAAGTGATGCATAGTTTTTTTTACCACTGGTCTACTAATACTGTGGAGTTGTGAATCTTCAAAACAATAATTAAAAAACAGCAGCAGCAACCCACTTTATCAACTATGCAGTCTCCATTTGTGTCAAGAATACATTTGACCTAATAAGGGGGCAAAGTGTGTAAAAATATATTTAAAAACCTTCAAGTTGAACTCATCTGAGAATATTTTTTTATCCCTTACCAAGTTATTTTCATACCAAATGTTGTCCCCAAATGGTACCAATAGATGCTTACTGCATTAACTTAGTGGGGCCCAATATAACACAGTTAACAAAAAAATATTCCTCTATCTCCATGTAGGTAAGATCTGGTTCAACAGTACAAGATGCTACAATGCCATCAGGAAAGCATAATGAAAGTACAGAGAGACTAACACACAAAAAGATCAGTGGCTCATAAAATAAGCCTTCAAGACATGCCCACATTGTGGGGAAAAGTTCAGGCAGGTACATCTAACACAGAATCAAAAGGCAACTTGTTACAAAGGAGTTCCCAATCAAAGGGCCACATTTGTGGGCTAGTAATCCTGCATCTTTCTTGAAACCCTTGACGCAGAGTAGGCACCATGGAAGCCCGTTAAGCCGGCCCAACTCCGCCAATTTATCTGGAGGCATCTGTTACTTGGAGCCGGTTCAGGGTTTAAGTTGAATGATATTCATCTTCCCCTGGGCTGCCTTTTTAAAGGAATCCTGAACAATGGGACTTCAGAATAAAGAACATTTTAAAAAATATTACACTTCTACGCAAGGGCCTTTAATGCGATTAGGGGGGGGGGAGTGGGGAGGAAGCTGGATAGCAGGCTTTTCTTTTTTAATGTTATGTATATTGTGTGTAAACAAATATGCAATTTGCTTTAAAAAGATAAGGTGATTAAATTTTTATCAGACTTGTACTCTGTTGTCACCACAACAAAGAGAATTAGGAAGAGGGAAGAAAGGCCTTTTTATTTGAATTGTGCTCTTACCAGAGGTTCTCCACAACACAGCTGTAAAGCCACTCAATGTTCTCCAAACAGGCTCTTTGATTGCATTTTATTCAACTTGTTTGCATTTGGAGCAATCGAAAGGAAAAGAACGCTCCACATTTTGATGTCTTAATGTTCCTTAATACCTTCTTTAATTTATATTAAGCTTCTTAACTAGGGTGAGGAATTCTTCAAAAACAATAAAGACCCAGTACAGAAATCTTTCACACACCATGAAAATTGAAATTATAATATATTCATGGCTTTTTGCATTTTTTAAAAAACATTATTTTGAAGAAAGATTGAAAGCACACACACAAAAACATCCTGAAGTTGTAAAAAACCGACTTGAACCACAGAAGTAGATGAAACTTTCAACTAATTACTATATGGCAGGGAAAGTACTGGGAAAGGATGAATGAAATATGTGCAAGTACACATTTAATACTACAAAGTTTTAGACTTAATGTCCTACTTTTCCCATAACTTTCCACTGTAAAGGATATTTTGTTATACTCTGAAGGAGCCAGACCTTTATCTTTTTTTTTTTTACAACATAAGTCTTATTGTTCTTTGTCTCTATTCCTAAAATGGACTTTTAGAACTTCTGAAGTCTCCATAACATAGTGCCCTATTTATATCTTTTGGAGTGAGCCAAACCCAACAGTATGCATTCAGTTTCTGAAATTCTTAATGATGAATTCTACTTCCCTTTTCAATATCCAGCAACGTAGTATAGTATCAGACTGCTTACATCCCTTCTCTCTTTTGTACTATTAAAACTCTTTTTGCAGGAAAGAGGAGCAGCTGGTGAGAGGTACAGAACAAGAAACTGACTCTATGGAAAGACTTAAGCATAATCACAGTCCTGGCTTCTTCTCCACTTCAAATCACATGTAAAATTACTCTTAAAAAAAAAGCACAGTTGCTGATATACTGTGACACGTTTGCATGTAAAATATGCATAAATCACAGCATTTTGTGGTGGCACACCAAACACACCTAAAATCTGTAGAATCTAACACAGTTTTTACTTTATTTCCCAAATGCATCTAAAACTTTTCTAATAAAATGTACAGAATGTCTGAACTTTTAAATGTATTGCATTTAAAAGTTCAATGGCAATGGGTTGGATTGGATGGCCCTGAGGCCTCTTTCAACTATGTGATTCTAAGAACTGAGCAACTAGGACCTCTTCTCCTCCAGAATCTATGCAGCAATTCAATCGGCTGTTGCTAATCCACCAGAAAAAGCCTTACAGTTGCTACAAACAAGTCCAGTTTTCCTATTTCCTGCGAATGAGGCAAAAAGAAGATGGGCAGGACATATGGCACGAACATGTCGACTAATCAACTGGATACCAAGAGACCACAAGTGGCCTGTGGGAAGACCTCATATTAGATAGGATGAAGCAATGGTTAAGCTATTTGGCCAGAAATGGAAAAGAAAAGCACAGGATTGTATATTTTGGCAAATGGTAGTTTTGCATGATGCCCAAGGGAGTGGATTGATGACAAATTGGATAGGGTAGTCCATAACGCTAAATGTTATGTGGAGAATATTGGTGTAGCGTGATACGTAAGTTGCACAAGTACTGAGAACAGTGAATCTGCTCCAAAGAATATATAGCTGGATAACCAAACTTTGACAAACTATTTGATGTTTGATGTTTTGTTTTGTGTCTGTTATAACAGGCTTTGTTTTTTATTTAGAGTTGTTAAGTCATAATTCATGTTATGTTCGGTTGTTTAAATGTTGTTAATATGGATGTATTGTTATTGTATTCGGGCATTTTTATTTTATTTTATTTTTTTGTCGTGTCAGGAGAGACTTGAGAAACTGCAAGTTCTTGTGTGAATGCTTCTGGGCATTGAATGCTTGCCTTTTATGTTTGGAATCCATCCTGAGTCCCTTTGGAGAGATAGAAAGGAATAATAATAATAATAATAATAATAATAATAATAATAATAATTATTATTATTATTATTATTGACCACTGTCAAGTTCCATTTCTAAGGACGAAAATAATCTCTGTAGCAGAGCCTCACTTGTTTGGCTGGATCCATCTCTTTTAAGCTCCCAGCACGCAATGATCTTCCGCATGGCATTAAATGTCTGAAGTTGCTATTTTAACAATCTTAAAAGGATTCTAGGAATGGGTTGTTGTGTGTTTTCAGGGCTGTATGGCCATGTTCCAGAAGCATGTTTTCAGACTGCTTTTCAGAGTATATTAGGCTGCTTTAAAAATGTTTCCATCTCTGCATTGTTTTCATTAGTTTCTGATTGTTGCTTTCAGACCCTTGTGGGCTAGGAGGTAAAAAAGAATTACAATAAATAAATGTGGCTAACAGTAAAAACTACAGCAATGTGTGAATTAAAACCTCATGCATGCAAACATTAAAATAGGATTAAACATTAGATGTATTAAAAATAAACAGTTAAAACTTTTAAAGCAATTTAAAATACATAAAACACCACACAGAACTCCCTGATGTGGTCTTAAAAACTTCCTTAAAAACAATCAAAATCTTTAATTGATCAAAAAGACATTCCAGAAAGGATCAAAATAGATCGTCATTTATCTGGTTCTGCCTTGAATGTATGACAGTACACCATTGGTGCATTCTTCCAAGCACTGCTGGGACACAAGCCAAACTAGAATACATGGAAAAGGCACAACAACAATATTTAACAAATTAGACCATTAATTTACCAGACTGGGTAGGAAGATTGAAACTTATCCATCTCACTCACTGCTGATAGTGGCTCTCCAGAGTTACATGACAGGAATCTTTCTCTGTCCTTCCCCAGAAATTCCAGGAACTGATTGTGCATATTTTATGTATGCATTTGAATATTTATACCCTGTTCATTAGCCAGGTCTTCCAGGTCTTTTAAATTGACAATTGTCTGCTCCTTGGACTTATAAGAAGACATACAAGGTCAAAAGATGATACTGGGGGAGGGAAGTAAATCTGAGAAGTGCTGGCTGTTCTTTTCTCCCTCTGAGGCCAAAGCAATGACAATCAGAAAATGAAGGAGGGCCTCTCATCAGCCACTGGGGCCAAGGCACAATGAGGTTCTATCTGGCTGCTCTTCTCTCCTTCAGAGACAAAAGCAATTATATTCAAAAATGGAAGGAGGGTGTCCTGAGACCTGAGTTCCAGTACAACAGCACTGGGCCCAAGACCGAACCCTGCAGCACTCCACTAGTCACTTTTTTACAGGATGAAGAGCACCTTTCGGGTTTGGTCACTTGAGCAATTATGAATCTACCTAACAATAGTATTGCCTAGCCCACATTTTACTAGTTTGTTTGCAAGAAGATCATAGGGGAGCTTGTCAAAAGCCTTACTGAAATCAAGATATGCTACATCTACAGCATTCCCTGCATCTACCAAGCTTGTACTCTATCAAAAAAGAGGATACGATTAGTCTGGCATGACTTGTTTTTAAGAAAACCATGCTGACTTTTAGTGATCACAGCATTCTTTTCTAAGTGATTACACACTGCCTCCTTAATGATCTGATCCAAAAGCTTTCCTGGTATTGATTGTCAGGTTGACTGGGAGGTGATTGTTTGGATCCTCTTTTTTTCCCTTCTTGAAGATAAGGACAACATTTGCCTTCCTCTAGTCTGCTGGGAATTCGCAAAGATTTTTGCCAGTGATTCTGAAATGTCTTCTGCTAGTTCTGTCAATACTCTTGGACGTAGTTCATCTGACCCTGGAGAATTGAATTTACTTATAGTAGACAGGTAATCATTGACTACTTCTTTACATATTTTGGCTTTCTTTTCCCTTATTGCCTCGTTTGCTCCAAATTGCTCAGGTTGAACACTGATTTCCTTTTGGGAAAAGACTGAAGCAAAGAAGGTGTTGAGTTGGGCTAATTTAGGGTAGACCTGAGAAGAAGGAATGAAGTTTCTTAATCGCATGCTGCTTGCCCACTGTATTTGTCCTATGGGCTGCCAGTTGCTTATAACCGACAAAATATAATACTAAGAATTTTATATATTTCTTTGAAAGCAGTTTCTGTATTTAGGATATTAAACAAATGTAACAAGGGATAGCTTTTGGATAGATTTGTTGAAAGCTTCATGCCTTTCTTACAACACTCATTTAACAAACCAAAGTTGCTGGTGAGAAACTATACTTTTTAGTTAATTTCATCAGTGGAAAAAAGCTTGTAATCATGGAACCTTAAGATCAGCTTGCTGACTTCTAATGAAGGGGAGTGCGCACAGCAATTTAAAATTAGAATAGACATGCTAACCTATTCTCACCTTTTATTGAGGCCTATTTTAATATTTCAAATATACACTACCCAAATTTGTATACTCTTTAACAGTAGTTAATCTTCAATTAAAATACCTAGAGCAGAAACTAAGATAACTGGTTTAAAAGGTAAAAGCTTATTGACAAGGAAAAAAGTATTCTTCATATTGCCTTTTTTAATTCTGCATATTAAAAATTTCATTTTTATGAGTTAAAAAAGTCTTCAGGAATAATGAAGGCTAACAAAAGAGTGAAGAGTAGTAATTTAAAAAGCTCCATATGTGGCATCCTGATTACTGTATCAGTCCCATTTCCATAACGAAGGGAGAAGTCACTGAACTGCCACTCGCCCTTTCTAGTGACAAGAAAAGGGCAAAAAGGACAGGATGTTTTCAAAGTGTCACTCTTCGAGCTCTAGCAAAAGGAGTCCTTGTCATCTTCTGCAGTTACCAGTGTGTGGGTGCTGATGTCTGGCATTTTCCTGAAACAGAGCAAAGCCCCCAGCTCGTGTGGTCCCTGCACATGCACTTAATTTGGAAGTAGCCAGGTTCAAAAGTTTATCCTCACTTTTTGACCTGAAAAATGTTTAGGATGTAGATGTGCATTTGAAAGTACACAACATGCCACACAAGTTGAGGAAACAGAGTCCCAGGAAGGGAAATTGGTGTGAAAGGGAAGTTTGTATGCCAGGAAGCAAATAGGACATACTCTCACATTTACAAGCGATATATGTATGTATTTATTTATTTACAACATTTATATCCCCCCCCTTCTCATCCTGAAGGGGAATCAGAGTGGCTTACAAGTTATATGTACATACAATATATTATATTATTAACATAGCACAATATTAGCATTATATATTACTATATTGTATTATATCACTATATTGCAATATTATTAGTAATATTACATGTAATATAAAATATATAATGATTATATTGTATTATTAGTATTATATTGTATTACAATATGATTAATATTATATGTACATACAATATATTATAATTATTAGCATAATTCAATATTAATATTATTATACTGTACTATTCCACTATACTGCAATATTATTAGCAATATTACATGCAATATATAATATAAAATTATTATATTGTATTATTATTAGTATTATATTGCATTAGAATATAATATTATTATCAATATTATATGTATATATAATATATTATAGTATTAGCACAGCACAATATTAGTATTATATATTACTATATTGTTGCTGGGGGGAGGGGCTCCCAACTGATGACATAGGAGAGAAAGTGGAACTGGCTCCCCATCTTTCATAGAGTACAATAGACATATATGACACAACTACTAGAACATGTGTTTGTCAAATATGCACAGTTAACCAGTTAAAAACAGAAAGGTGGTGTTGCAAAACTAAGCGAGATGTTACACTTGTATTCATTTTGTGCAGGCCACCCTCCCTTAATACACAATGGCCTCTACCAATAGTGTTCTTGATCTCGAAATAGGCAGCTGTTCCTCCAATGTTAACAAAAATCTACACTTCTCTTTTCTTGATCCTTCTCTTCAAGCACCGCTGTGTTTGATGATCAAGTAAATATCTCAATTATTGAATTTCACTACCAAGTGAAGAAGGTGTTGAAATGCCTAACATGATCATGGTAACCTCTCTTTAAACCAGGATATACATTTCCAATATTAATATAAGACATAAATCTAACAATGCATTGTGAATGGAAGTGCAACTGACCAGGAGCAAGTGGTTTCTGAACTATCCAAAAAGCTTGAATTCAGTATACCACTAATTTCTCCTTTCATCTGAATTATTTTTAATACAATGTCTATGTTCATATATATTCCAACAAGACCTACATGGATCAAGGTCTTGTGAAGATTTGATTGCTTGCTGGACTCCCTTCACTATTAATAAACTGATTCCTTTGCTTAAATTCTTTTGGATCTTACAAAAAGGTAATTGTAGAAAAGGGATAATACCATGTGCATGTGGAAGAAAAATAACTGCGAACACACCCAGTTATCACTAATTTACCTACAGCAAAGCATTTCTTATCTTGTTTTTACATATTAGTCATGCTATAAGCTGTTAGAAGCACGGAAATTCAAATCTGAGCAACTCAAGTCTCTTACACTACACAGAGAGCATGGAACTTTGAAAAGACAGAACAATTAACATACGAGAAATTACTACCTTGTACTTGTAGATGTTTAAGATTTATACACCATTGGATTAACAGTTGTTTGTGGGGAAAAAGCTATGAAAGGGAATTGTAATAAAAGTAACGGTTGGAATTCCCTTAGGAATTTACACCTGCGTAAGTGAACTTGCATCTGCAGGAAATAGACTAAGCTGTTTGAAATGCCTCATATTCAGCAAAGGACTGCTAGTACATTGGGACACCGACTTGGGAATGACATTGTGCATCAATAAAGTCATAGTTACATAGGGGCTCTCTTGCCACTGTCCCATTATGAACCTTCGCAATTTGTTAACATAGTTCCTTATTTATTTCTTGCACTTATTGACCGCCACTCTCAGCCCTAGGGCGACTCGTGGAAAGTTATGAACTATGTGGAAAGTTATGAACGAGAAAGAATTCTAGTCAATCTTAATAAAACTTACTTAAAAATCGGAAAAAGGAATTGAAGATTTACGTCTTCCCATATGTGAAATGGTGGTGGTGGCCAGAGGCGGCTGGCCCCTGAGGTGCCTGAGATGGTACTGGTATTTTTTCCTCCCTGTAGAATGACCCCAGATTTACACACAGGTTTATTAAAATCCACAATTTTGGCCCAAAACCTCAAAAAATTAATATCTTTATTGCATCTTTTCCAAATAAGATAAAATATCAAAAAGCCAAGAGAGAAAAAAGAAAAAGAAAACGGAAAATAGCAGGAAAAAAGACAAAAATATATAAAATAAAAAATGTCTATGACTTCTAGACATCCTCCTTGAGGTTTCTACCTCTTCCTTCTCTCTCTCTCTCTCTCTGCTTATTGGGAATGTGTTTGTTTCTTTAAATAATCATGTTCCTATTATCTTGTTTTAGGTATTCTATCACCTGGCTCCAGTCTGTCTCTTTTCTTGATTTTTCCTTAATTTTTTTTGAAATGAGATATGTTAGTCTATCCATATTTCTTATTTCTAAAAAATTTATCAACCATTATTTTACTTTCGGAATTTCTTTCTTCCTTCACATCCTGGCATAAAAATTCTAGCTGTTGTCATCATTAAAAATATAATGTTGTCCTCATTCTTCTCCAAGTTTTGGCCGTTCATCCCTAATAGGAATGTTTCTGGCCTTAATGGGATCCAAAACCTCAAATTATGAGGTTGAATTATATATGTTCTGGTCTATGAGCAAAATAAATCTACTCAATTTATTTATCTCCAGGTGCCTTTGCCAGGAGCATTGTGGCAAGTACTGAGTAATCAAAGGCTATTTCAGTGGTGGCATTCTAAGTACGAACATCCTCCCACAAAAGACTCACCTAGTACCAACAGGTTAAGCTTTTAATCTTGATCTGGCATTATCACTTTACTCTTTAAGGATATGTTGCATTTTACTCATTGTAAATAGCTAATGAATTTTTATTTTGTGCTAGAAGCCTTCATCAAAACCTTGTGTTATACAGAAGTTGTAAAGAAATAAAACATAATAAGACCATCCTGTTAGAATTTTAAAAATCAAAACATTAAATAAACATGTGGGTTTTTTGTATGTCTGAAACATTTCAGTCATGCTCACATTGATGTTTTAGTGTCTCAGATATAAAATTAAAGAGAAAACGACTTTGAATACAGAATACAAACTGAACAAAACAAACAGACATTATACACACAGACAAAATGGCACACAAAGGAAAGTTGTTTAACAAAACAGTCCATACATCAGCAACTGAAGAAATGGGAATTAACACACTAGCAGCTAGTGCCCCAGGGAGAGTATTCAGCACAAAGACACTACAGAAGAGAAGTCTATGAAGACCAGACTATTTGGCTGATTTCAAAAAATGCAAGTCTCATACTTCAGAAGTCTGAACTGTACAAAAGGAAGTTGCTGATCACAATGATTGTGCAAGAACTTTCTAAATGAACAGATTTTACTTTATGCCTGCACTACAAATGAATTCTGTAAGGTTTTGCTCTTGCTGAATTGCCATCTGCAAACTGAGAAATTATCGTTAATGAATATTAAGGAATCGGGTACAATGAAAACAGCTCTACTTCAAAAGAATGACTGAAAGCAGAACCTCTATTGGAGGAATGGGGAAAATGCGGACCCCAAAATTTATTTATTTATTTATTTGCGACATTTATATGCCGCCCTTCTCACCCCAAAGGGGACTCAGAGCGGCTTACAAGGTATATATACATACAATATATTATTAGCATAGTACAATATCAGTTTTAAGTATTGCTATATTGAATACTTATACTCAGAAGGTGGTGCTGGGGGACAACTGCTCTACCTCACAACCATTGTCTTGTGGGGTCCCGCAGGGCTCAATATTGTCCCCCATGTTATTTAACATCTACATGAAGCCGTTGGGAGAGATCATCCGGAGTTTCGGGGTGCGGTGTTATCTGTACACAGATGACGTCCAACTCTGTCACTCCTTTCCACCTACTACTAAGGAGGCTGTTCAGGTCCTGAACCGGTGTCTGGCCGCTGTATCGGACTGGATGAGGGCGAACAAATTGAAACTGAATCCAGATAAGACAGAGGCACTCCTGGTCAGTCGAAGGGCCGAACAGGGTATAGGGTTACAGCCTGTGTTAGACGGGGTTACACTCCCCCTGAAGACGCAGGTTCGCAGCTTGGGTGTGATCCTGGACTCTTCGCTAAGCTTGGAACCCCAAGTTTCGGCAGTGTCCAGGGGAGCATTTGCACAATTAAAACTTGTGCGCCAGTTGCGCCCGTACCTTGGGAAGCCTGACTTGGCCACGGTAGTCCACGCTCTGGTTACATCCCGTATTGATTACTGCAACGCGCTCTACGTGGGGTTGCCCTTGAAGACTGCCCGGAAGCTTCAGATGGTCCAGCGCTCGGCAGCCAGGTTGCTAACGGGAGCGACACTCAGGGAGCGTACCACTCCTCTGTTGAGCCAGCTCCACTGGCTGCCAATCTACTACCGGGCACAATTCAAGGTGCTGGCTTTAGCCTATAAAGCCCTAAATGGTTCTGGCCCCACTTACCTCTCCGAACGCATCTCCACCTATGAACCGACTAGAACATTAAGATCGTCTGGGGAGGCCCTGCTCTCGGTCCCGCCTGCGTCACAGGCGCGCTTGGCGGGGACAAGAGACAGGGTATTCTCAGTGGTGGCCCCTCGGCTATGGAATGCCTTACCGGTAGACATCAGACAGGCACCATCGTTGCTGGCGTTTCGGAGAAAGGTCAAGACCTGGCTTTACGAACAAGCGTTTGGTTAAACAGTGCAATCGAACACAGGAAGACGGTAAATGGAACATAGGAATGGCACAAGGATTATGAGACCGGATCTGATTTCACTGAGGCGCTATGTTTGTTTTATGTTGTTTGTTAATTCTTGTGGATTGATGTGTTGATCCTGTCGTTACATTTGTTGTGTTTTTAATTGCACTGACATTGTTGTGATAATTTTGTACCATGTAAACCGCATTGAGTCGCCTGTTTGGGCTGAAAAATGTGGTATAGAAATAAAGCAAATAAATAAATAAATAAATAAATAAATATTGTACTATATCAATTATACTGTAATATTATTAGTAAAGGCAATCTTTGAGGCCTTCGGGGTCTCCCAAGCACCCCTCTATTTTTTCTGACAATTTAAAAAACTCAAAATGGCACACACTTTGGTTTAGGTAAGTACTGTGTAAATGCAGGATGGAATATAGATGAGCCTGCCCTGAAACTATTCGATCAGCCAAAATAGAGCAACAGCATTTTTCAGAAAAGCCTTAGTAAGGCTGTCAGTTTGAGATACAATATGCCCGATACTAAGAATTGACATTTCTAAAATATTTTGAACCACCCACATGACTCAAACTATGGATGGAGTACATACAGACAACTACTGTCATCTGCCTAAAGGAAAATAATGACAAACACTTTAACTCCATTATTTTTCAGAATTCAAGAGACAATACAGTCTACTAGAACATCAGATTGTCTATGAGCTCTGTAGGCAAAGTTCTACCTCCAATCATCCGTAACATCAGAAACAGCAATGACTTCTATGCAGAAAACCTTGGACTATCATAAATACAGAAGCATCCCATAGTCAGCAAGCCTATCTATCTGTGGCCCTGTTATGACTGGCAATGCTTTGAGTGGGCAACAAACGGCCTTCTGGATGTTGTTGGCCTGCAACTCTCATGATCAAAATTGCATCGGGATGGGGTGTAAGCCAACAATATTTGGAGAGCCACCATTTGAAGAACCCGGATTTAGGATATCACACAAATGGATATTCAATAATTTTGTCAATGCATGATTTCCGAGGGGAAAGCACAGTTGCTATTTCAATATCATAGCTCATGTAATACCATCTGTATTATGACACTCCATTGTTATACTATATGCCTGGTCGTAAATGGCTTATGGAGAACATTACTGAATAGTTTTATTTCCTATGTACTAAAACTCATTTGTGAAGTACCATTCACAGAGTCTTTAACTCTGCTGTTCTCATTGTATAGAAAAATCAAACTGTATCAGAAAAGCAGGGTGTTTCTCTCTGATGCTTTTTTGATGTTGCTGCTGTTTAAAATTCAGATGGATGACATCTCTGGTGACAATGCTTACTTTCTGGGTTTGACAGAATTTTACAAAAACATTTTCTTGGCGGGGGATTTGAAAAGTTTAATGCTACATCAAATATGCTTTTGTTAAATGCTGTCAAACATGAACATAGCTTAAGGTCATAACAAACTTCTACGTCAAATCACAGACAACTTCTGCAGCTCCTGCCCTCTTGTGAGGCCTCCATGCCTCTGATACAGAAGGCCAATTATGTCAGAGCAGGATGTGAAGAACGTTCTCTTCCCTAGAGCCATTCTTGTTCATTGATTTCCTCCTGCTTGGATGAAGGCTCAGATTGTGCTTCCAGACCATGGACTCCTTTCTACAGTTCCTATATTCCCACAACAAAATGGCTCATGATTAACATCGACCCCAGCAACCAAAACCCACCTCACAAAAAGACTTGTAATTATGATAGTGGGTTCACATATTAGTTTTCAATACAGTCCAGTTTTAGGTATAGAGCATAAGAATACAGAGATAAATTCTTCTCTCTTAAGGCTCTAAAACTACAAAATCCATAGAATATTAAACTACAAAATCCATGGCCATATCTAGCACTTTTAAGATATCTTAGAAAATATAATACTAATAGCACGTATTGGCTTTTATTCAAACTTAAATAATGATTCACATAAATAGTTAAACATCATCTATTAAATGTAACATTACCAAAACTTTGTGTAAATTGATATAAACACAATTCACGCAATTACAAAAAACTGTGTAAATTGAAATGGAACATAAATTGTGCACACAAATCCTAAACATAATTTTAACAAGGAGGGGAGGAGTGATTGATCGAGAGAATGTTCTTTAAAACTGACACATTTTTGATGCTCCACCATTATCACAGTCCAGTCACAAAAAATGGAGCTTCATTTGAAATTCTGGTGAAGTCGTCTATGTCACCTGCATATTTTAGAAAGTGTACCTTCCAGAACTGGGCTTGGATGAAGGCTCAAATCATTATTCAGATATGAAAGACATTGAGTAACCTCAGACCAATCCCTCAGACCAACATATATGTGCATTTATGTGCTCTTAAGTCATCTGTCAATTTATGAGGACCCCATTAATTTTATAACGTTTTCTTTGGCAAAGAATACTCAGGGGTGATTTCTGCCATTTCCTTCCTTTGAAATACAGTTCATGGCACCTGGTCCAAGTACTAACCAGACTTTGTCTTGCTTCCAAGAACAGATGGGATCTGGTGTTTGAGGATATTTAGGCCCTAAATAACATACTTCACATAATTGTCAGAAGCTAAGATACTCAACTGAGCTCCTTGGAAGACATACAGGATAGAACTACAACAAATAAACTAGGACTGAGGAAAAACAGCCTTTTGAAATTATGTTATTCTATTTGTAGATAGAAAAAGCTGTTTGTGTTGGGGGCGCATTCCTTCCTTCAACAACACCATATGACACTCATATCTGTGGACCAGTATTTGCAGTTTCATGAAAGAAAGTTAACTCCTAATGTGATAGAATATATTTTGATACTCCTATTTATGGCCTTAAGATCTATTTATATCAGTAGAACTTGGTTGCTTTACTTTTTTTCTTCATTATACCCATTTTCAGCAGTAATAAAGATACTGCTGAAATTTACTTGCTGAAATCCTTTGTGTCTTAATGCTTGTACCACAAACAAATGTTTTAAAATTTGCAAAAAAAAAAAAAAATGGTTTGCAACCAATATAGGAACTGTTATCACCCCCCCCCCAAAAAAAAAAAAACTAGAAGAAATTCTTATATCAGGTTTGGGAGCGAAATTATTTGGAATCAATATAATTTTGTTTTAATAGACAGTGGTAAAGAGGTATCGTTCTGAAAATTATATATATATAAAAAGAAATGTTACTTAATTTAAAGTAAGAAAAGAGAACAAAAGCATTAAAGCAGCTATTCAATTTAAAATTATAAAACACACTCATAAAGTCAGAAATATTCATCTGGAAGGGTGGCAGCCTAATAAAAGTTTTATGAAACTTTTACAATTCTTCTGTTAAGGAGCTAACCACTTAGGCACTTCCCTCCCTCCTAAAACCAACATGGGTAAAATGTTCTATGTATTAAATTCTGCAGCAGAATTTAGAAAAATGGAAATGCCTCTCCAGGTTTCTCATAAAAGCTGACAGAAAATACATTCCTCTACCTGTCACTATTTTCTATAAAAAGGATTCTTTGCACTGGCTGTTTCATCTTCTCATCCTTTGAATGTATACCCTTGTTTACACCTGTTTTTTCCCTGTAATGTACTGTACAATCAGCCCTCTGTATTCACAGATTCAAACAGCATGACTTAAAAAAGTATTTTTAAAAGATCCCCAAAAGCAAACCTTGATTTTGCCACTTTATAACTGTGTCTTGTGCACAGTGAATCTTGAGCACCCACTGATTTTGGTATCCCACAGGGAGTCCTGCAACTAAATTCCAGTGGATACCAAGAGGCCTATCCTTTTTACAGCTTTTAAAAAAATGTTCCCCCTTATACCAATTAAGCATTCTCACCTGTCATGAGCATAACTCATGTGAAGCATGTGCATGAGGTTTCATAGGTATAGGTCTATCTCTTCAGATATATGGCAGAGATTATATCCACAAAGGCTTACGTAAAAATGAAAAACAGTTAGTTATAAAGGTGCTGGTGCATCACTCTCTTTCTCTGCATCTTCCTTTTTAGTAATGGGGAAGTCTTATTCCCTTAGCCCATTGCCCATAAATAGCATAAGCCAGCATATTCCATAGTTTTGCAAACTTTCTTCTCCCTTTCTATTTTCTGGCACTGACACTGGAGACCACATTTATGGCTTTATGGTCTGTGCTCTGTGACACCTAGACCAAGATGCTGATATCTGAACTGCTGTGCCCCTTGCTTAGCTGCAGGTGGAAGGTTTGTGAACATAGGCATTAAGACACAAAAAGGCTTTAATGTTGAACATTTTTATATTCAGCTTAGTTTCACCAAATTTGTTTCATTTTAATTTTTGACATATAGTGTTAACTGCCTTGAACAAGCATGGAAAGTGAAGGTATATATTGTTTAACTATATATAGTAGATTGTTGGAAAAAGCTGTCCTTAGATCATTGAATCCAGTAGCTGCTTCTGTGATATTTGCAAAGCTGAAATTATGCTGCCTGGACGCTAGAAACTGTTGAAAACATGTTGCCTGTCAGGAAATCCTAAAATGAAGAATCCTGGATAGATTAAAAATTTCACAGTTTGAAACTCATCTTTCACAAATCTTGCACATGTTTGTGTATGTGCAGGAAACTGCTTTTTCTACAGAGAAAATACATTTTTTATTTTGTTCTGATCATATAAAATGTGGTGTCTCCTGTTAATCATTCAGAATCCCTACTCTTGGTTTAAATTTTCCTATTTCCTCAGAACTTGTGGAAGAGGTTTTACTTTTTTGTTACCTTTTATTTAATTGCACAGATCATTACATTACTTCTCTTTATCTCTGAAGTTAAATTCAAGGGTCCTGACACTATTTCTGTCAATTTCTACTTTCTTCCTTACAAGTGTCTGAAGGGCCTCAATGATAGTTCCTTTTCTTTCTCTCCCCCTCACCCATCTCCTTTTTTTACAGGCTACAAACAGTATCTTTTGGCATTCTTCCCTGATAATGTTCCTGGTTTCAGTACAGAGTTCTTCTGTTCCTGCTCAATTAGGTTTAGTAATATTCAGTAAAGATGAGGAAACTTTTTACAAATGTAACAAATATTTTTTGAAAAAGGAAGAATATTTTTGAACAAAAATGCAAAGTTAACAGTAATGTCTAGCTATATTACTGAGTTTCAGCCTTCAGTAATATGGTGAAAAGAGGAATAACTCAGATCCTCTGAAGATGCCATTCACAGATACAGGTGAAAAGTCAGGAGAAAATGCTGCTAGAACATGACCATACAGCTTGGAAATCACACAACACCCCAACTTAGAACAATTTGCAAAGTCAAAGGCTCAAGATGACTATGTTTCTCTGCTCATTTACTCACCCAATTTTGTGTAATAATCATTTATTAGGAATATGAAGGTAACTAAGACTTTATATTCTGAATGGTCACAGCAAACTAATTTCAACACTAAATTCTCCGCTCTCATTTTCAAATGATGCCCAACAAGATTTGCCATGAAAGTTTTTTTTAAAGGGGGGGGGGTCAAAATGTTATTGAGCTTCCATAGCATTCAAACATGCATTCAAACGAGAACAGTTTCTTTCTCTCAAAAGCATGCTCCTCTTAGTAGAATTTTACTTTATTATGCAGTCATGTATCATAGCATGAACACAATTTCTTTTTCCTTGAAAGGAAAGAAGGAGCCTTCCAGTGTAGAGCTGCATCCAGAATCATTTGTAGTAGTTTGCAGACAAGACAGATGCTTCCCATCAATGAAGCTGTGTTTGCATTAAACAACAGATATTTTTAACATATTGTGTTACACCATCCATCTCCGTGAACTGCCCATCTTGTAAAATTATTTTAATTAGGTTATTTTCTTTCCACTATCTCCACCATCTACAATTATTTATAGTATTATTGTCTTAGTTTCTCTCTAGACTTAGCTATTAACATTGTTGCAACAGTTCCTAGACGAGGAGGTTTATTTGATTTAGTGTTTAATAACTAGCCTGAAATGCTTCAATGGGAATTGTTCCTTTCATATACATTCCTCCCTTCACATTCCCCCAAATATTCGGGGCACTGCTTTGTCTAGGAAACAAGACTGACTTCTCTATTCAATGGCAAATCTTGCCCTGCCCCTGCCACTTATTTCCGGGGAAGCACAGTAGTATAACCTCTGAACACTGCTGGATTAAATTTCAGCATAATGTTCTCAAGAATCTGAGCAACATCACTAAAGTGCATGAGGAGGGTAAAACGCCAGCCACCAAGACGGATGATTTGTTTTTATTTTTACAGAGATTTTCTGAACTTCATCTTTCACCCGGTGCTCTCCCCTTCATCTCACTCTTTCCTCCTCCCTTCCTCGGCCACCTCCAAATGCCCATCTGTCAGTTTCATTTAATAGAAACCTATAATTCCTAGCTAATGGAGGCACTTGGCTAAGGAAAGATAATCTCTCCGGGCTCGCTTCAGTTGTTTCATCCCTGTTATCATATTAATATTGATTAAATGCAAAGCACAACATTTAAGTGAGACCGCACACGTTATTTAAGAGGGATAAAAGCATACAATGTTGGGCCTGAACACTAATCTGCATGAGAAAAACTGTCTCCCTCAAAACCGACCGAGTCTGACTTCGGCAGTACATGCATCAGGCAGCTAAATAACCCAGCTGGGCATTACAGTGAACCACAGCAATCCTGCTGCACTGCTTCAAGAAGACCCAGGGCTAAGAGGAGGAACTAGTTTGTGGAAGAGAGTTTATGTGATGCTGTCAAAATTATGTGGCCAAGCCCTTGAAAACTGACTCAAGCTGGCATGTGTTTTAGCTGAAGCTGTTCATGACATTGACAACCTTTTTCAGAGGATTCTCTCACTTTACTATGACTTCTCTCATGCTCATGAAACAAAATTTAAGAAATTACAGAAGGAGTTTTGAAACAAAACTCCAGAATTTGAACTTTTGAAAATCCATTTTGGAGTTCCATCATTCACATAAATAGATAATATTGATATACAAGACATGAATGTATGAGGTGTAGTCAACATTTCAGTGAGGCAGTGTGGTGGTATGAGCACTGAACTAAGCCCTAGAAGACCAGGATTTGAATCCCTACCCATACATGGAAACTTTTTAGATTACCTTGGGCAGGTCACATTCTCTCAGGACATATCTACCCATCCCAAAAAGGGAGCAAATAAGCTCTGTGGTGGCTGCATGTTGACCAGAGCTAATGAAGATTAATGTGGGTCAAGGCCTTGAATTACCTTAACAAAAGTTGTAGGTTGCTCCAAATTCTCCCCAAGAATCCAGATGGCAACTTTGGACCCATGTAAGCAGTTGCATGAATTCCGAGACAGAACTGGATTCATACAGCTTGAGTACAGAGTGATATTCACCATTCCCCTCCTATTCACGTTATCACAGTGGACAGTGAGTGCAATATGGCAAGTGTCCATTGCTTGTCTTCTGATGTGAACTAGCTGATGCAGTGAGATGACCAGAGAAGGGATGAGGGAAAGGAAGGGCCAATTCCTTCTCTTTTCCCCTCCTGCATTGTTCTGGCACCCCAGCAGACGTCACTCCAGCAATGAGTGACTGACACTAGCCATGTTGAGCTCACTGGCTGCTGCAATGATGATAGCAAGACAGGGATGGAAAGGGTGGCCGTCCAGCAGGTCCAAACTATATGTACAACATAAGCCATGTTCCTGAACCACTTCTTATAAGTAAATAGTCTGATAAATATTATTTTTAAAACTTCATGGAACAATAATGAATTGATATATAAAGCACCATTTCCCATTCAAGTGTATTTTAATGGTATGTCTGCACCAGGTCTCATGACACATTTCATGTGTGATTGTAATAGGACTGTGGAAAGTGCTGGGACCCAAATAGTGGGACTTGATAAGGCCAAAACATTTATTACAAACAACATTCAAACAACCAGGGAAGATGATAGTATAAGTAGTCCTCATGATATCAACTGCCCTTAGCTGGAAATCCATTGGTAACAAGTTATGGTATCAAATGAGATTATCACGGATTGATCCTGTCAACATTAAATGCAAGAGGCGAACTGTACTCATCTTTAATTGCCAGGGAAATGTAGGCATTCAGAATGGCCAAAAGTGTGTACAGGATGTTACCAAGCTTCTTAATCCTTCAATTCTTAATACACACCCTTGCCTGAAGGCAATGAACCCCCCCCCCCCTTGGGCACGTCACACTCAGGACATATCTACCCATCCCCTACTGACCATCATATAACTCCCAGAATAATTAAGTCTACTCTTCTCCTTCATCACCATGAAAATAAATCACTTACTTCCGTCTGAGGTTTCAGAGATGGCTTTTTAACCGCAATTCTGAATTTGAACATTGACACCCATACAGTCATATATTTATAGTTACTTTAATAAAATGTGATTACATGTGCTCCAAAAACTCTGAGATATGATGGAACACAAGCCAGGTTTTCGGCTCCTGTTAGTGAGCAAATGTATAATTTATATGACTTTATTTATAATTTTTAAAAGGGGACTGCTGTATGATTAAAGGGCCATATTAGCCAGGTTAAAATTTTTGAATACGATCTACCACAAAATTTATACTGATGGAGGAAAAGTCCAACATCAAGTACATGCAGCAACAACTCACAGACTGATGACTTTACTGCTTTCTTTTGGCAAACAACAGCAATGACAGATGATATAGAATGCTAGTAGTCTTCACATTTACAGAAGAAACATTTTCTTAGATACCTAGACTGCAGAAAATCCATATGTAGTATCTTCAAGTCAACTTATGGCAACCTCATGAGTTTCATAAGTTTTTCATAGGCAAGGAATACGCAAGGATGGTTTTGCCAGTTCCTTCCTCTAACACAGTGGTTCTCAAGATTTTTTTCTGTTGGTTGTACTGAAATTAGTTTGCGTTTTATTATTGAAGGTGTCTTAGAATTGAATAAATATGATATTAAAGAAAAAAATAAGAAAATGTTGAAGAATATGGGACAGTAGCTTTGTTGTCGCAAGCCACTTTTCCAAAATATATCCACCTTAAGCACATATACAACAAAACACCACTGCTATCACGTTAAACATAAATTTATACACAAAGATTGACATTACTGCTTTATTGCTTGAAAGTGCCTTTCTCTATGATACAACCTTGCTTTCCTGTATGATTTTTACAAACTACATGGAGGAAAGTACTTGGAGTAGCTGCCAGGCTGCAGTGCTGTCAAGGCCACTAAATACTGTGGAAAATGTACTTCCAACTAAACAAAGTGAATCAGAGAAAAGTTCAGATTCCGATATGTAGACATTTTTAAATGGGCACATCTACACTCTTATCTGCAGAGCCTGATCACTAGCCAGAAAACACCACATTTCAGTTTATCTGGTGCCTTGCCTAAAGACAAATGCTAGGAGCTGGGAGTTACGCCATAGCTAAGAAGGTCCCTCTGAGATGTCAAGAAGGCTAACCTAACCTTTTGAGATCCATATAAACAAGCAACTGAACATGGAAAGCACTGAACCAAGGGTCTGTTGTTTATTTAACCTCTGCACTACAAGAGACATCAATCCCTGCCTTATTAAAGAAATGCACACAATACCAGCCCGGCATGTCTGCTCAAACAGCTCTCTCATATTCACAGTTTCTCAGGGGTCGGAGGAAGTTCTGGAGGGGCCTGTTTCATAAATAAAATCCTTGTGCTTGCCGATAATTGTATTAAGACTGGCTCTGAAAGCTCCAATTAAAATCCTTTGGTGGGGAAGGACTAGAGAGCTCCATCCAAGATTGCTCACAGATAGGGGATTTCTTATTATCCCATTCTGGTCATCTCTACTTTGCTTGCAGATGAAAAGAAGCAGGGGATCTGGGATAGGAAATCAGAAAGGTTTCAATCCTACTCCCCACAAATCAGGTCTACCATCAGATTTGAGGGTTTCAGGTTCTTCCCAAGATACTCAACCTTTGTAGTATGAAAGGCTAATATACAAAGGTAATCAACAAAAATCAGTATAGCTATATAATATGATTTGGAGCATATTGACAACTGTCAACAGTATAGCTGCATGCAATATTCAATCTAAAAATCTCCCACAACATAAACTTTTCATTTTTCTAGCAATTACTTTTTAATTGATTCCATGAAGTAAATGTTAGGCTTGAGCATGGATATGGTTTGGCCAGTTCCCTTCGTCCAATCCGGCTTATTTGTTCTACATAACTGCAAGGGCTCAGCCACCATGATTGTTTCAGCCAAAATGGGTCACGTGGCAGTCAGTCATGGCTCCTCCTCTCCTATTCGGAATCATGTGGCACGCGAAGAGGCTGCTGGGTTTCCCTGTGAGCCCTGCCTGTTGGGCCAATCAGAATCGAAGAACACCATGACATGTTTTACACAAGCTGTGTCTATTTAATACCTTTTGGAGATTTTTTTAAAGATTTCATTTCTAAAAAGAAAATACATTCCTAAAAAAAAATCAGCGGATTACCCAAACATTATGAAACTTGGTGGGCTAACAGTGGTAGATGTTTCCTCCAAGTGCAGTCATTTTCATCCCAATAGCCCTAAAAACGATGGGAAGGGGAGCCCGGGAAGTCTCCCCCTCCCCACTGATGCTAATGGGCTGGATCTAGCCGTAATTTTTGGCTGCAGACTGAAAACATCTATTTGGCTACTCACCCATTGGCGTCATTGAAAGGGGATAGAGTTTGAGGTATGCATAGATCCAAAGATACATATATGCTTACAGGAGACAAATACTAACGATGGTATACCACGTAAGAGCCAGGAACAATGTTCCAAGAGAAAGAAATTACTCCATTCGCTCTGGAATTCCTGTTTGCCTTCAGAGGCTTAAGGACTTACACTTTCTTGCTAGCTTTATGGATGCAACTCAACCATGTTACATGGTTAAAGAAATTCACTGAGCTGTTACCTACAAAAACCTGGTAAATGGAAAAAGTCTGAGAACAAAAAGGTTGCTTTATTAATAAGTGGGCTTCATTATCTTGGACTTGTTCATGAGGGCTTTCCTTTAAGATAAGACAGGTTGGGTTGCTGCTGGGGGAAAATGTATTCATGGCAGCTGAAGACAGCATGTGCTGCCCCTAAAAGCAGAAGACTTTAATTAGTGAAAACCCATTGCCCAGCAAGACAAGGCAGAAAAAAAACCCAATGAAGCCATACATGAAAAACATTTTAGAGTGAAAAAATGCAGTACACTAGAGTAAAGTGCTGGAAGCATAGCAAAAGCTTAATGGTGATTAATGACAATTCAAGCGGGCAGAATCAGAGTCACAATCTAAGGTTACCTAGGTCAGAAATCTTTACTTTACAGATTCAATAACTACATAGCAAGGATGACTTTCTTTGTGTCTGTTTATAGGGAGCTTATATAGGGAAGTTAGGCTACCCTTTCTTGATTGCGCTTTTGTTGGCAACCAATATTTATTTGGACAGGCTTTCAACAACTGACTAGCTGTTGAATAAGGAGCTTTTAACATGTCAATGCATTCTTTTTTGCTGCAGTTCTTTTAATTGTTACATTTTAGTATTAACAATTAAAACTGTGTTTCTGTATAATATGGGTTGAGTACCCTTATCTGAAAAGCTTGAGACCAGAAGCATTTTGGATTTCAGATTCTGGAATACCAATATTGGCCTATATACACATAATAAGATATCTTGGAGATGAGACTCAAGTCTAAACATGAAATTCATTTATGTTTCATATACACCTTATACACATAGCCCAAAGGTAATTTTACACACAATGTTTTAAATAATGTTGTGCATGATACAAAGTGTGTATTCATTGGATCATTAGGAAAAAAAAGTGTTGTCTTCCCAGTCACCCATGTGAACAATTCTGAATTCCAGAGTATTTTGGATTCTGGAATTCTGAGTAAGGCATACACAACCTTTATGGAATTTTATATTTTAATTTGTTGTTTTTAGATACATTTACAGTGAACTGCCATGACTCCTCATACTGGTAACAGGAAAGAAGGAGAAAGGAGGCAGTTGCAATGACCATGTCAGTAGGGAAAAAACAGGGAATACACATAGGTAAAGCATATTTTTAATTTTTGTATTTCCAAGGTTAGGTTTCCAGAAGAAAAATAATGGTATGTTGCACATCAATGGCTCTTATCGTAAATAAATAATATTTGAAATAAATCCTAATGATTTTGATTAAGTTTATTTAGACCAGGGTTAGGAATCATGCAGCGCAATGCCCATCATTTCTCATTTTTGGTTATGATACCTAGGGATGCTGGATTGTGAAATCCAGTAACATCTGGAATGTCACATAATTCCCACCCTTGATTTTAAATTATATAATGTATTTATTTTGCAAGTATTCACTAATACCTCAAATTACAATGAGGAAAAATACTTTCAAACACAATTTGAGAAGACCGAACCCTGTTCTGCTGTGGCTGTCTACAACTATTCCATGTCACCATCCTTGCTTTGTAAACTGTTCATCAGCTATAATGTGACAATTTCAAACTATCATGGTTTTTTCTCAGTGGCTGTACCTCGTACAAGGAAAAGTCCTTTCATCAACTTTACTGGCAAGATTTCCAGTAAAACATCAACCAGCAAGTAAAACACAGCATTTCCCATAAAATTATAGGCTGTCTTGACATGCTGTCACAAGCTGGTTTATTTTGAAAAACCACTCAGCACTGGTTGAATTCACTTTCTGGTTTTGGACTACACAAGGCCACTTTGGGCACCCTCAATGGGGTAAAAATGCAGTACAAATTGCTTTAAGAAATAAATAAAATATGTAGGCATACACTCAGTGGTTTGAATCCTTCTGGTTAGTCTTAATTCAAGAAAACATCTTGAAACAATTGTTGAATAGTGAATAAATACACTATTAAACGAAACCCCTTTGTTTCAATGGGTCTACTCTAGCTGGGACTATCAAGCGAAGTCAAGTTGAAAAATCCTGAAGATTAAGCTATACTTTCCCCGCTCCCCAAATGAAAGAAGATATCAGGGATACATATAATCTAGATGCTTCCATCAGCTTGCTCTGAATAAAACTAGGTCTAGGATGCCTGCTAGGTTGGCTTTAATCTCCTGCATTCTCTTCGGGTTCCCACTGGGTTGTAGAACCTGAGGCTTATTCAGAGTATCTATTTGAGTAAATGGGGAAGAGTGGATGGGATGACTGACACAGAGAGAGGCAGACATCTGACTGAATGAGAGAAGCAGACACAAGTATACCATGGATGTGATCTGCAAAACCTAGAAATTAAGGGCAGCAGAACAAATGGACCACAGGCTAAAACTAGGGCACAATGGCCATATCCAGATGTCATACTAACGTATTCATTCAGAAGATATCAACAGGATATGTGGACTTGCACACTTACTTCTCCTCCCACATGGTTGGGAAAAGTTCAGAAACTTTCGCATGTGCTTATGGTCAACCACGGGTTGTCACGTCAATCATGGTATAGATGTGTTTAGTTTTTAAAAAGCCAATTTCAAACAATGTTTTCTGAAACTGGCTTATAATCATATTTAATGAAGTTAAATAAAAGTTAAGTGGTTAAGTGAAAGCGGAAGTGAAAGCTTCTGGAATCTTTTACATCTGGCTGAAAACAAGTTTAATGTGCAAATGCAACCAAAACCAGAGAACAGCATATCTGTATAAAGGTGGCACTGGTATACAACAACGGAATTTTAGTCTGAACTTTAAAGATATCCTATTTACTCAAATCTAATGCTCACCTTTATTGGCTAAATGACCTCACCAAAATTAGGATGAGCATTAGATTCACATTAGTGCTGAGCCAAAGCAAAAGGGGAAGCTGCTTAAGGGGCACCTGCAGGTATGCAACCCTGGGATTTGCAGTTTGGCGGGGCATCAGCATTATTTGACAGAGAAGTTTCAATGTCTCTTAAAACTACAGTCCTCATGAGTCCATAGCATTGAACCAAGGCAATTAAAGCATATTCATTCTACACCATATGCACCATATGCAACAATTGTTTTTGTTTTTTTGGGGGGGGGGGGTTGGCATTGCTGAAAGCTTTGGTATCCGAATTCTTTTGTTTTAAAAGAAGGAATTCTAAGCAGGCAGCAATTGTAATTGCACACCTTTTTTCACCAAATTACAAAGAGTGTACTTTTTGCTGCACTGCATTACATTTGGCAGCAAATCCTTTTTTTTTTTTTTTTTGGGTTCAGGGTTTTGAACATTGGAGTATGCATTAGATTCGATGGTGCATTAGACTTGAGTACCTATGGTGCATTAGACTTGAGTACCAATAGTATTATCCAAGGTTCAGCTCCTTAGACAGATCCTTTACATTTCAAGGTAAAACCCAGAGTAGATTCCCCATAGAAAACCACTCCTTCATAGTGCATGATGACCAAATGCTAATAAGTCTCTATCTCTCTATCTATCTATCTATCTATCTATCTATCTATCACACACACACATAAACAGCTCAAATCAGATGCATCAAGCCCAAAATCTAATTCACATTTATCATTGAAGAATACTAAGTACAAATTTCAGTTTCTAACCCATGAAGTTGAGTCAATAGATCATCTTATTTGATATGTACTTTCAAAAGCCACCAACAGTGTACTTAGAGAGTAGACAAGATTTTCTTCCAGTCGATGCCACTCTAATCAATAAAACCCAGCTTTTCCACCTCCTCAATGTGGTCAGCAAGACTTTTATACTAAAACAGTTTAATCCTCTCAAGAAGGGATCATAAAGGGAAGTGATGCCTCTCTGGCAACCAGCCTCTGTCAGCTTCTGTGTCCATGTCACAGCAGCCAAGTTTTACAAAGCAGGAAGAAGGAGATTTATGCTTGAAGTACCCCCTTAAGGATTTTCATTTTTTGTTTATTTTAGAGGGTTGGGGAAGAGAGACTATGAAAGAACAAGCAGAGCTAATCTCCAGCTTTGAAATAAAATGTAACTTACACAGTTGTTGTTGTTGCCGTTTGCCCTTGGGCTTTTGCATTCACCTCAGCCGAAATCCTCCTGCTTAACTTCATCTGATATGCTAAGAGAAGGCAACCCAGAAAGCCTTCTGGCTACTGGCTCTTCTTTTTCCTCTAATAAATGGGAGTACAAAGAAACCACCTAAATTCAATATTGCTGAATGACTGCAACTAAATTGTTTTAAGGTAATGTAAACAAAGATTTGCAAATAGTATGGTCACCCATAAAAACGCTATTTTGGCTGGATCTGTCATCCCACGTAACAGTCTCACTGGATTCCAGAATAAGTAATGGTTGCTAACCTGTAACATTGTTTCTTTGAGTTGTCATCTGTGAAATGCACACATATGGTATTTTCTGCGCATGCGCAGGCAGAATCTTCTAGAAAGTTTTAGATACATTTAGAAGATTCCATCTCTGACTTTGCAGACACAGGAAATACCGTATGTGTGATTTCACAGAGACCACAATGAAGAACTACATATATTGTGACTCCCTTAACTATAGTTACACATATTCGTGCTCCAAAAATATTCCCATCTGGAAGTTTTTGTGGGCCTTTCTTATAAATCAGAGTACATAGCTCTTTAACATTTTCTTGGCTTGATCTACCTGGTTTGAGCCCCTTTAACTGTGCTACTTTATAAACTAGTCTCTACCTGATGGCCTATGTGCTTGCTAGAGAATCAAACTGCTGCAGAGCACGGCTTCTGAGAACTTGTAAGTAACCTATGCCTGTTTATTTGTCCTTTGTTGTTATGCATACCTTAAATGTGAGTAATACATACAAATGTTTATCCCCTTTTGAGACATACTCTAGCCACCTTTGTATTTTCCCTATAGATCCACTGTCCCATTGTATAAAACACCCGAGGAGGGATTACTATTGTGAAGAACTTGATGTCTCATATATCCACCTGAGGAAGACTCTAGTCGAAACCGGTCGTGGATGTGGATATCTGTATATAAAGAACCGTAAATTTTCTAAAGCAAGGGATCCTATGCCCTGAAGAGAAGTTGGTTTTACACCAAGAAAGGCTCTTTACATTACGCTTACTCTAAAGCAAGGGATCTTGTGCCCTGAAGACAAGTTGTCTTCACCCCAAAAGACTCTTTATGTTATGCATGTGTAATCTTTGTAAACAACTGGTTGTTGTTCATTATACATTGTGTTATGCCTATACCATATAAATTTGTTGTTTGTTGAATATTGTAATATACAAACTGTTAGGCAATATTGACCTTTGTCATTTATGTACCACAACTTCTAGTGGATTTGTGTTTTTTGTATTGGTGGGAATCCATTGTCTTCTTGTGCCTTCCTAGGTCCCCCAGTGATATTCTATGGAATGCTTTCAACCAAACATAATAAAAATATAAAGTTTGCTATTTTCTACTGTTTTAGGTATCTATGGGGTCTTGGAACATAACTCTCACAGATATAGTGGCCATACCAAATATAAAAAATCTTGTACTTGTCTTTTTTTATTTTAACTCTACCCTTTTAATTTTGCCCAGCCTGCTGTGCACAATTTTATTATTTTATTTCATTTCCTGTATTTGATTTTGTATTAATTTGTTTTGTTTATGTTTCATTTGATGTTATTATTTGCTGTATGCATTTTATTTTGATTTGTTGTAATTGTTGGGCTCGGCCTCATGTTAGCCACCCGAGTTCCCATTGGGGAGATGGTGGTGGGGTGTAAATAAAGTCGCCGTCTTCTTCTTCTTCTTCTTCTTCTTCTTCTTATTATTATTATTATTATTATTATTATTATTATTATTAAAGTGCTGGGAAGTGAGAAAATGGAACATTAAAGACTAGGCTCAGAGTGGCTGCCTGCTCTTGAAGTTTAACTTACTTTCTGTTCCCCATCCCTAATAAGGCACTAGCTTAATTTAGACCTCCTCTTGTCATTTAGGTAGAAATTGAGGCTACTGTTTAGAAAGTTTTTGTTAGCAAACACATATATGTCCGAGAGTTCTTTGTGCTTCAAGCTGCCTAAATATCTAAGCGAGAAGCACTGTGCATCACTTGACTTCAGTGCATATGTATGTAAATGCAGCACATGGGCTCAAAATGTTACTGTACTGCTTTCCTTTCATCCTCCAATAACTGCTTTTCCAGATAGTAAGTGTTACTAAATATGTTTAAGTTGCATTCTTTGTATAACCAGATCCATCCTGAGATTAAACATTCCAGTTAGTGTTCTTAAAGGAGAGAAAAAAGAAAGGGAAGTAAAGAAACTTAATTTTAGGAATGGGCAAGAATTATCATGCAATTTGAAAATTAATAAAGCTTTTACATGTTTTCATTCTATGTGCTAAAACAAGGAAGGTTGCACTAATCATTCAAAAGATATATTTGGGAGGCCAAAAAGATGCCAAGCTTCAACTATATTATCTCTCCTATGGGCAGAAAAGAGGGATGAAGGAAGCCAACAAAGTAGGACTCTGAGAAAGACAATGCTGTAGGAAATGGCATGCTTAGCATTTTTCCCAATAAGGGATCATGGAGTTAAATCATGACTCTTGGGGAGAAAATGACGCTTGATATCTTTTCCTACCACAAGAGAAGCATGTTGGCACACTTGAGAGCCCCTGCTTCTACCTGTGAGGTTTGCTAATACAGAACTCAAGGAATAGGGTATTGTAGACTAAAACAAATGCAGCTTATATTCATTTTTAAAACTACATATTCTTCTAAAATCTCAGAAAAGAACTACAGATGAAGCTTGTACTAAAACCAAAGATACTCCATGTGAACACTACATATTTGAAAACAGGATTTACTCTTAGCTTTCATTCACATTTAGTTAGGAGACAAGACCAAATAGAACAGGCATGGTGATCCAAACAATACATGCAGTTTCCTAATAAAAAAACTTCACTGAAGGTTTTGAAAAGACTATTCTATATAAATACATTTTATCATTCTTTTTAAAAGCTTACCTCATATTCTTTCATTTTCAGTAAGACAGTTAGCTGAAACATCCCTGAGGATATTTAGCACTTCTTGATTTATCACTTTTACTCAAATTGAAATAGGATTGTTCTAGCACTGAAATCACATGTTTTCAAAATATACCACTATCGCAGTAATATAGAAATGAGAAATTTTAATTCACATGTTAATCAATAATTTGCAAATAACCAGTAGCATTTTATCCTCTTCTCTCTGAAAGTAATAACAGCCTTTTCTTTTGGATTAAATAAAATAAAGCATTTAATTTTTTTAAATATACTGTAAACTAACTTTAATCTAGTGAGGGAAAGAAAAACTGCAAACAAATACAGTAATGGGGAAATCAAAGAAAATGCACCATGAAAAACAACTATTCTTACCAGTAAGTTTGTCTATCTATCCACCTTCAGAAAATGTCTACTGAAATTAATAACGAAGGGAAATAACTGATACTTCAGCTTGGCTCATTTGTCCTTTCTTATTAAAAGCATGATGTTTTATATTTAAAGTCAAACTAAATCAGAAGCATTCACTGAATGGTTATGAATATGTTGGACATGCACGGCTTATTCTGAATGAAAAACACGGCTGCTTTTAAACAACACATTCATATAGCAATCGCTCATTATTCAGCTCATGAAGAGTAAGGGGCAAAACCCTGCAGGCAAAAAGTGCCACAGAGCAACAGGAAGAACAAATCTTTTCCTAACAGCTACCTGATTAGGTCCAAGTCAGAACAATGAAAACCAGCCCGAACGCCTGGGAATTATCTAGTGTATCCAAACAAAAAAGAGAGGTAAAAAGAAGAAAAAGAAGAGAGAGAGAGAGAAAGCAGCTTTAAAGAAATGTAATGCAACAACACCAAATTGAAACCAAGCACAGCAGCATTCTTTTATACTTTAATATATATTCATAGCAACTGATAGAACAAGTGAAGTGGGATTGACTATGATATCAGTTTCTGTAGTTCACTTAGATATAATTCTTAAACTTCCTGGATAAAAGAATCTGGGACCTGTTATCCAATGGCTACTTTCCCTTCTTCTTTGTTGACCTCCGTCTGTGAAAAAGACCCAGAAAAAGAGGGTGCATGCCTGGATATTTCACTCTGAAAACGCACACACACACACATGGACTTTTTCTGTGCCCGAACTAAAATATTGGAATTTTTGAGCATTAAACACAGCATCTTTTGGCAGGACCTCAATTTCTCTAAGGCACTTGTCCACATCTTTCATTTTATTTCCACTGAAGGCCTATAGCCCAGAAACACTTACGTACATTTTGCATGTATTATTTCAGCAAACACAGTACTTTGTTTTCAGAAAACAATCTCTCTCTCATGAGAGAACCAAGCTGGACCAAGGAACACACCAGAATTGATTTCTAAAAGTAATGTACATGCCTTCAAATTTACCTGCCAACAAATGGCAACCCCATGAATGCTAACCCCATGAATTTCATGGAGCTGTCCTAGGTGAATAGGTTTCAGAGGTGATTTACCGTACCATTGCCTTCTTTTGAATATTGCCTGCATCACCTGGTACTTCTTGGCAGTCTCCAGGTCTGATCCTGCTTAGTTTCCACAATCAGACAGGAACTTCGGCAACTCATTCATTTTTAATCCAAGGCAAAGAAGGAGTTTGTCTGTCCATGCGAGAGAGTTCTTGCCACAAGAGGAGCACTTCTTGAAGAGAGATGTTGGTCACGTGGATTACTAAAGTGCATGTGTAGCCAATACAACAGAAAGAATTTAGAAACACCAATTGTGAAGCATTTATCTATTATTATTATTATTATTATTATTATTATTATTATTATTATTGAAAACCTGATGGAAAGGAACTAGAAAAGTATTATGCGAAGAAAACAGGTACAGAAGTGACTAAATGGGGAGAGGACAGCATTTCAAATGCTGCCTATTGAGTGCTGGATGAAAAGGAGCTAAGTTGAAATGGAAGAGGATGAAGCTCAACATTCAAATGTTCCTAAATTAAGACATAAAATGAATACATACTGTTGCAATAGAGTCATATGCATGTCTACTCACAAGTCTATTAGGTTCAATGGGAATTAATTAAGTGTGCACAGGATTATAGCCTTAAGATGACAAGTCCAGCAGTTTACCTTAAAGGATGAACATCATCTGTTCTTTAACTGATTATTATCCAATATGGTAAAATTGTTCACAGATTAGAAAAGATTTCCTTACTGTGTATTCACACATTGTATGCACTACTACACAGGTTTTTTTTTTCCTTTTCTACAACAATTTAAGTAGGGCTCAAAAATTATGTCATGTATATCTAAAAGAACCTATCAGGTTTCTCAGCTTCCAGTCATCCCTCAACAATGTAAACATTTCATTGTATTCATGAGGAGTGGGAGACCTTGTATGCACCAGTATTGAAGGAATCTTCAAGAAATCAAATTTAATTATTTTTATAAAGTTAATATGTCTAAGCCTTTATGAAAGAAACTTTAGTAGAAAGAATAAGAAATCTAACTGTGTATATAGGGGGAGTAATAGAAGTTGGGGGGGGGGGTGAGCTAAATTTAATTTTAAAAAATCTTCTTTAAAAAGAACCACAAACAGGATACAGACATATTAAAAAAGCAACACTGACCTAACAAAGGAATGTGAACTGTATTTGACTTAAACAACGTCATACTCACTACTCTTCTCTCCACTGAAATGCTGGTAACGCTAACAGAAAAAGAGACACTTCGCAATTTCCTAATCATGCCATTATTTTTGAAAGACCATTCTGTTTTGATTCTACAAAACTATCTTGTTCAGGGCCCTATCCCTACATAATGGGGGGCAAAGCCTGAAGCTCCAGGCTAGAAGGTGGGCGTGAAGGACCCTTAGCTAAAATATTCTGTTTTGTCTTATAAAAACTTAGCATGATCCTTATAGTGAACAATTCAGTGAACCGAAACTGGCAATGCTATATTTTACTATTCATTACATTGTGTAACACTGAACAAAGTCATCAGAATGATATACAAGCAGAGAAGAGAATGGGTTTTGCCTTTAGTTTTGTTCAGAGGTGAGCATGCAGTAAAAGCAAACAATTCAGAGGTTAAAAAAATACTTGATGTAACTAGAGACAATCACAACCTATTCTGCTTGTTCTGTAGACCAGTGCTGCTCAAAGTGGTGTTCCCTGGACGATGTCAGTTACCAAGCCATTAGCAGCAGGTCCCTGACATGTTTCTAAGAAAAAAAGAAATAAGCAAAGGGGCGAAATGGTGCCCATCTCTGACACACTACGGGAAAATAACTGCCACCCCCCCCCCACCCCCCGGTCAAATATCAGATATCCTGAGAAGCATTGTTGCAAGGATTCACCTGTTGTCTGATAGCAAATTTTAAATGACACATAGTTTTTTTTTCCATGGTAACTATTATCTATCTATCTATCTATCTATCTATCTATTTAGAACTTTTATATACCGGTCTTCTCGACCTCCGCAGAGGGACTCAGTCCGGTTCACAACAAAAGATTCATAAAACAGTAGTTTAAAAACATCACATCCCATGATACACTAACACATTAAAATACAGTCATATAATTACATAAGGCCAAGTCGTCAGAAGGAAGTCACAATTCATCACCATCCGTCCGTGTGGTCAGGAGTTATTGACTCACTCATCAAATGCTAAATTCCAGGGCCAAGTTTTCACCAGTTTTCTAAAAGTCAGGAGAGAAGGGGCAGTTCTAATCTCCAGTGGGAGAGAGTTTCAGAGCTGAGGGGCCACCACCGAGAAGGCTCTTATCTACAGTAAAGGACTTATTAAACAAGTGAACGTCTGCCAAAATAATCTAAATGTTTCTTCACTATTGGGGTATTTTTACATGTAACATCCAGAAACAACATATAGATACGTAGTATAGTTTTTCTGAATGATGGCAATAGTAACTCTCCATGTGAGAATCTTCTAAATATCCATCTTCTCCAACTTTTGTCAAGATAAACACTAGTGGTTTCTTTTTTATATAGAACAATATATTTCAGGATTCCTGTTATTTAAGTTCTTTACATACATGCTAAAAGAAGAAGAAGAAAGAAACTCTATATAAAACAGAATGAGTGTAGACAAAATGTCTGACCTAAGCTTTCGCTCAGTTCTGGGTACCGCAATTCAAGAAGGATATTGACAAGCTATAACCTGTGCAGAGAAGAGCAACCAGAATGATCAAAAGTGTGGAAACCAAGCCTTATGAGGAATTATGTAGGGAGCTGCATCACCTGGCTTCCCCTTCAGCCATCCTACAGAGAGAAATGTCTGGCTCCCTCCACCCACCCATCCCAGTTGTTGCTATGCAATATGAGACATCATTCATGTTGCTGCCAATATTGGCTTACAACGCTTCCTCTTCACTTGCACCATGGAGCCCCGCCGGAAGTAAATATATGTCGTGAGATGAGAGCCAGGGCATCGTACAAAGAGGGGGCATTGTACAACAGGCAATTCTTCTTATCTAATGAGGTAGTGAGCCTAATTTTCCCATCCATAAAATGAGGAATTTATTCTGATATATTGAAAAAATTAAGACTAAAAAAGGTGGCCATGTCTATTTCACATAGCATATTAAACCAAATACCAAAGTCAGAAACATATTAGAAACATTGGAGGTAAATTTCAGGCAAAAATTGGCATGATAAGAAACAAAGATGGCAGGGACCTAACAGAAGCTGAAGAGATCAAGAGAAGGTGGTGAGACTATACAGAAGATCTGTATAGGAAGGATAATAATATCAAGGATAGTTTTGACAGTGTGGTGAGTGAATTAGAACCAGACATCCTGAGGAGTGAGGTTGAATGGGCCTTAAGAAGCATTGCTAACAACAAGGCGGCAGGAGACAACGGGTTCCCAGCTGAACTGTTTAAAATCTTGAAAGATGATGCTGTCAAGGTGATGCATGCCATATGCCAGCAAATATGGAAAACACAAGAATGGCCATCAGACTGGAAAAAATCAACTTATATCCCCATACCAAAAAAGGGAAATGCTAAATACTGCTCAAACTTTCGTACAGTGGCACTTATTTCTCATGCCAGTAAGGTAATGTTCAAGATCCTGCAAGAAAGACTCTAGCAATATATGGAGCAAGAGTTGCCAGATGTACAAGCTGGGTTTAGAAAAGGCAGATCAATGAGAGGCCAAATTGCCAATATCGGCTGGATAATGGAGAAAGGCACAAAAACATCTATTTTTGTTTCATTGACTATTCTAAAGCCTTTGACTATGTGGATCATAATAAATTGAGGTAAGTTCTTGGTGGTATGGGCATACCAAATCACCTTGTCTCTCTCCTGAGGAATCTGTATAAGGACCAAGTAGCAACAGTAAGAACTGACCATGGAACAACAGACTGGTTCAATATTGGGAAAGGCGTACAGCAGGGTTGTATACTCTCACCCAACCTATTCAACTTGTATGCAGAACACATCATGCAATGTGCGGGGCTTGACAAATGCAAGACTGGGGTAAAAATTGCTGAAAGAAATATTAGATATGCAAATGACACCACTTTGATGGCCGAAAGCGAGGAGGAGCTGAGGAGCCTTCTAATCAAGGTGAAAGAAGAAAGCGCAAAAGCTGAGTTGCAGCTAAACATCAAAAAAACCAAGATTATGGCAACAAGAATGATTGACAACTGGGAAATAGAGGGAGAAAACATGGAGGCAGTGACAGACTTTGTAGTTCTAGGTGCAAAGATTACTGCAGACGCAGACTGCAGCCAGGAAATCAGGAGATGCTTACTTCTTGGGAGGAGAGCAATATCCAATCTCGATAAAATAGTGAAGAGTAAAGACATCACACTGGCAATGAAGATCCGCATAGTTAAAGCAATGGTATTCCCCATAGTTACCCACAGATGTGAGAACTGGACCTTAGGGAAGGCTGAGCGAAGGAAGATACACGATTTTGAACTGTGGTGCTGGAGGAAAGCTCTGGGAGTGCTTTGGATCGCAAGAAGATCCAACCAGTCCATCCTCCAGGAAATAAAGCCCTACTTCTCATTGGAGCGAAGGATAGTAGAGGCAACTTCATGAGAAGAAAGGAAAGCTTAGAGAAGACAATGATGCTTGGGAAAATGGAAGGAAAAAGGAAGAGGGGCTGACCAAGGGCAAGATGGATGGATGGCATCCTTGAAGTGACTGGATTGACCTTGGGGGTGGTGACTGCTGACAGGGAGCTCTGGCGTGGGCTGGTACATGAGGTCACAAAGAGTCAGAAATGACTGAACGAATGAACAAACCAAAGTCAGTGTATTATCACCACCACCACCATTGTTGTTATAAATATAATTTAAAAAAATGTAAAGGCTACTTAAAAATTTAAATCAGACTTCAACAGCTTTTTTTAAAAGCCTAGGTCAAATACAGTGTGCCCCTACATAAACCAGAATCTAGGGAAACTCAAGGCCCATCATATAGAACACAGAATATTTTCAAACTATGGTTTGTGGATCTTGTGGATGCAGAGTCTGTGGATAAAGAGGACGAACTGTTTACCTTCATCCTAATTATACTGTTTCTAATTTTATCGTATGAATATGTCAACAGGAATTTATGGGGATATAGTGTAAATGGATCACTCCTATTCTATTGATATGGAAAACACTTTATATTCTGATATACAAGAAATGCCTATATTCCTTACCTCTCTCTACATGCAAAGAATGTCAATAAACAGAGAATTTGGAATGATGGAATAGGATGAACAAGGAGGAAGGGTCTGGTTAGAAATGTAAGTGGTTCATAGAATCATAGAATCATAGAATCAAAGAGTTGGAAGAGACCTCAAGGGCCATCCAGTCCAACCCCCTGCCAAGAAGCAGGAATATTGCATTCAAATCACCCCTGACAAATGGCCATCCAGCCTCTGCTTAAAAGCTTCCAAAGAAGGAGCCTCCACCACACTCCGGGGCAGAGAGTTCCACTGCTGAACGGCTCTCACAGTCAGGAAGTTCTTCCTCATGTTCAGATGGAATCTCCTCTCTTGTAGTTTGAAGCCATTGTTCCGCGTCCTAGTCTCCAAGGAAGCAGAAAACAAGCTTGCTCCCTCCTCCCTGTGGCTTCCTCTCACATATTTATACATGGCTATCATATCTCCTCTCAGCCTTCTCTTCTTCAGGTTAAACATGCCCAGTTCCCTAAGCCGCTCCTCATAGGGCTTGTTCTCCAGACCCTTGATCATTTTAGTCGCCCTCCTCTGGACACATTCCAGCTTGTCAATATCTCTCTTGAATTGTGGTGCCCAGAATTGGACACAATATTCCAGATGTGGTCTAACCAAAGCAGAATAGAGGGGTAGCATTACTTCCTTAGATCTAGACACTATGCTCCTATTGATGCAGGCCAAAATCCCATTGGCTTTTTTTGCCGCCACATCACATTGTTGGCTCATGTTTAACTTGTTGTCCACGAGGACTCCAAGATCTTTTTCACACGTACTGCTCTCGAGCCAGGCATCCCCCATTCTGTATCTTTGCATTTCATTTTTTCTGCCAAAGTGGAGTATCTTGCATTTGTCACTGTTGAACTTCATTTTGTTAGTTTTGGCCCGTCTCTCTAATCTGTTCAATTTTAATGAACTAAAAGTAAATTAAAACAATATATAATGATTGGTTAATACGTACCTACCTTTTAATAAAATCTACGTTGAGCTTATAGTAAACAATAAGGTACTATTTCTACTAAAATAATTAAACAGAATTACATTATTCACTAGTCACTAGTTCTTCATTGTGATTTTAAATAATGAAAACTCAGTAATTCAGAGGAATGATTTAAATCAATTTGTTTGCAATTGAATCCACTCTGATTGCAGGAGGGCCTATGATAACACTGTAGCCAGATGCGTATTTCTGTTTCTCTTTCTGTTTGTTAGGTTTTATCTCTTTGTTACTGTTTTACATTTGTTCCATTTGGTCCTGTTTTGTTTTGTCTTTTCTTTCCCTCTTGTGTTTGACTAGTGATTTGATTTTCTTTATAGTTTATATTTGTGGTGGGTTGCTTACTAAGCAATTTGGCCTCATATAATACAGCTGAGCATCCCCAACTCTGTTCTCTCAGTAAAACTCAGCTTGTCACCTTATCAGCATATCCTTAAATTTTGCATTTCTACGTCTATGCACAGATACAGCCTGCTCATAAAGATCAGCTCACTCCTTTCATCAGAGGAAGTAGACTAATGTCTACAAACAGTTATGCTACCAACTTCTTTCCACTCAGTCACAAGATCCTTTTGCACTCTGTTCGCTCAATGACTGAGCTATAAGTTGTAAAGCTTTGTAGCTCAGTATATTTTTTGCTATGAAATAGTTACAAGTGCCCCCAACCTACTGTATCCTTCCCCAATTGCTCCAAAGCAACAACAGTGCATGACGTTTTTTGTTTTTTTTTTCGTGTCAGGAGCTACTTGAGAAACTGCGAGAGAGTTGGCCATCTGCAAGGACATTGCCCAGGGTACGCCTGGATGTTTTACCATCCTGTGGGAGGCTTCTCTTATTTTCCTGCATGAGAAGATGAAGCTGACAGACAGGAGCTTGCGCTGCTCCCCGGATTTGAACCAACAACCTTTCGGTCAGCAGTCCGGCCGGGACAAGGATTTAAACCATTGTGCCACCAGGGGCTCCAATAGTGCATGATATATGCCATTGAGAATTATAATCAATTGTGGGAATTATAATCAATGAACATTAATGCCCTGTCCTGTATGAGCAGAAACACTTTCTATTTGTACACTAGGATTTGTACACTGGATCTTTAGATCTTTAGATCCAAAGCACTGCCCACAAACAAAATCCCTGAAAGTATCACAGACCCATCTACTGGATTCTCCTTAAACATAATTTAAAAGAGCCAGTATCTTTCATGAATATTCTATCTTGGTTTACAAACAACAATAGGATTTAATTTTCACAAGTTCTCAGAATTTTTGGTTTAGAAAGCTAAATAACAGGATAGATTGCATCTCAAAATTAGTATGTCAAATGCATATTATACTGTAATGATTCAGTATAATTGGAACACCATGGTCCATGAAATAAGCTAACAAAATTCTTCTCTTGCGAAAAGAAAAAGAAAAAAGAACACTGCTTATTACCTCTCTGGAAAAACCCAGATTGTGTGAAAGGTGTTAACAAACCCTATTTTAAAATTGCTCCGTCTATAAAGGTCATACAAGAAACAAGGGGTAGTTAGTCAAAGTTTACTTTCATAATTTAAATTATAATATATAAAGTAAGCGATTCCAAAATTAAACAGATCAATAAAAATGTAAAATTTCAGAAAAATGCTAATATTTATGTGCATATATTACATAATAATGAAATGTTAATTTGACCTCTTCAGGAACACATAAAACAAAGGTTAAACTGTATTACAATGTGAGAACAAAGTGTAAACTACCTTTTAGCAAATTAACATTAATGCAGTCATCATCAGCATCTAATTCTATTACTTGTATATGCTTCTCTCAAGATGACACTGGTAATGTTTGTGTTTTCTGTACAATTGTGCCCACTTTTTCCCTCTCGACATTAAAATGATAGTGTCGAAGGCTTCCTCTGAGGATGCCTGCCATAGATCTGGGCGAAACATCAGGAGAGAATGCTTCTGGAACATGGCCATACAGCCCAGAAAACACACAACAATCTAAATGATACTTTCTAAATAGCTTATCCATTTTAATCCCATTTTCTCTTACATACAAAAGATTTCAGGTTTTACTTTGTAATTTAGAATATAGTCCTGATTGTGCTTGGGGCAATTTTCCTAGAAAGGCGGTATAAAAATAATTTAAATATATACATCAATGAATAGCTCTCCTTGAGGGAAAAGCAGTGCATATGCCAATGCCCATTAATAATTATCTCTCTATATTAATGCCTCTTCCTCAATAATTTTTATTTTTGCTCAAAGCGGGAAATAGATACAGTACTCATCAGGTGTCAGAAGCATATGTAGCGATAAGGTAACTTTCTCCATATAGATAAACCGTTAATAAAGCATCATTAAAAATAAATTCCCAGTTTTGGATATAATGGGAAACAGAGGTTAAAGAATTGGGGAAATGATGGGGAAATAAGAGAAGTGTACAAGAATGCTTCTTGTTCTTGGCTATATAAACCATATTTTATTCAGCCACAACATTATGATTCAGAAAAGTTAATTTGTTTAGCTCCAACAGAAAATGAAGTTTAATTTCAGAATTTGGGAATTCCCCTTCTTTGTCTGCCTAGCAAAACTGCATGGCTAAACAAATAATTTCTCTCATTTAATTTGCAGTTTCTGTTTAAAACAGTCAGTCGAAAAGCATGTAGATTCAGTCTGAGACTCTCTTTTTGTTTTGTTTAATTGTAAAGAAGAAGACTGTGTTCCCAAACAGGGGTTGATGATGAGTAGCTTTCAACAGAATATTAATTCCTCTTATCTAGCCATTTCTTAGGAAATACTTTCCTTTACTGGTAAATATTTGAGGAAAAACACAGTAAAATTAACTTTTAAAAACATTCTCTTGAAAATCAAACTATCTAATAAAGGATGATTAGATCAACCCAATGGATAGCATCTCCTCGGTCTCAGAGAGGGCTGAACCTTAGATAACAATTTCCCCCAAATTTTACTTTTAAGTTGTAATAAATCAGCATTAAATGCTCTTTAAGGAATCATACTTGGTTGGAACAGCCTAAATGTCTTTAACAAATGATATACCTATCTATATCTATTTATATCTATCTACTAATGTAGATAGATTTTTTCAAAGAATCTCACATTTTTGCTTTTACTGCAAACTATTATTAATAAAGAGTGAGGGTATAGGAAACAAGCATGTCTGGATCTTAACTTTGGTAATTAGTGATCCTGCAGAGGCCAGAGAGCTGTCTACAAAATGGTACTGAAAGTCCCTCATATAGACTCATGGGGCATAGCTACATTGAACACTTATGTGCAGTGGCTGAACACTACAAGGAGCTGATCCATCTTAATATTTGTGGAAACCTAAATGCTGCTCCAGGATTTGGTTTCTCCTCCGAGTTTGGGGAATCAAAATAGCTGAACAAGATACCTTCTTGTGGGTGCTCTGGCTGACATCAACCAGAGCTCACACTTACGGAGCTTCCTTAGCAACATAGGGCTCTGGCTGATGTCAGCAGAGTGCTTACAAGAAGGTATGTGAGGTTGCCACAACTACCAACACAGGAGGGGGTGGGGTGGTTACCTGTCCATTCTGAGGTGGTTCAGAGAGTCCCAATTGGGCTGCCATTCAGGGCTATTCCAATATCTGTGCTGCCTGACTGGCCCATCATTATTGATCAGTTTCAAACTAATGCTTCATTGCCAGGGGTGAGAAAGGTGGTATATAAATACTGTAAATAAATAAATTACTAAGTATCCCGATTGCACACAGTAAATATCAATATGGTCTTCTGATTTTCCCTAGACGCTTAAAAGTCTGAATGTTCTATATCACTCTGAACATTTAGATTCTTTCCCTGTCCCATTCTCCATTTGAACCTTTAATAAATAGTTACTGGGTTCATAATACAAATATTCCAGACCCACCTACCTTCTTGTGAGCGCTCTGTTGACATCAATACTAGACCTAGCGTTATACTCTTGGGTTATACTCTCTTTAATTTAGCCAGTAACATTACTGGCTAAATTAAAGAGAGTAATTCCTACAGGTAGCAATGAAGATGTCTCTACATTATATAATTATGGTTAGTATTTTCTGCCCATAGCAAATCCCCTTGAAAAATAGTTCTAGAGTGCTATTATCCAACATTAAATTGTTTATAGTGGCCTACCTGAAAGTAAGCTTTCTGTTACAAAGCAGAGAAGAGATATCTGACACTTATTTGCATTGTCTTTATACTCTATGGTGGGCTGTTATGAATGGGAGAAAGTCCTTAGAATGTAAGAAGAGAGACAAAGACTGTCTCCTACTTTTGTGTTATGTGAATTACTATACTATATGCTTTCAATAAATAAACATAGTTTTAGGGTTGTGCTACATCACCGTTCATGAACATTACACGCCTAAAAACAGAAACAATTTAAAAAAATAATCAAGGACAGCTCTTCCCTTTTCAAACATTTTCAGCCATTAAATCATTGTCATTTTCACTTCTGAGACAGTATGGGCTAAATCTAGTTGTTAGTTCTGAGCAGAACAGGCTTACTGAATCAAGGAAGTTCCTACTAATTCAGTGAATTGTCACCCTTTAGTTTCAGCCCTAAACATAACCTTTCACATGAGTCAACTTTACAATACATACCTGTTTGTGTACCACAGATTACTCTCAATGCATATTTCGATTGGTTCATTTGGATCTTATGGTTATTAGAGTAAAATAGTCCGAATGAATGTAAACAACAAAAACAAATAGTTACCTGGAATGCGAATTTTAAACTTTCCACTCTGTCCAAATCCACCTTCTATTAGGCCTTCTTCTCCTGTAGATAGCTTGACTTTCAGCCCCACAAATATCTGGATGTTTGTTTCTTTTTTAAACAGTGAACGACCAATCACACTGTAATCATCACAGAGCTAGAAATTAAAACAAAAACATCTCAGAGTTCTTGATTTTTTAAAAAAAGATTTATTTTATGGTACCTACAGTGACAGAGCTTCTACCCTCATTTCTGGCTTAGTTTAATTACAAGGGATGTTTCAATTGCTTAGGAAATAAAAGTAACATAAATATTACAATCCAACATCTATAAGTAAATGGACAGTTCTCAGTTTAGCTGCTGTTAAGATCCAGCAATGGCTCAAAATATGGCTTTACTGCACAGTCTGAGAGTTAAGTACAAGAAACTCATGAGAAAAAGACTTTAGATTATACATAAATGTAACTAATAAGAAGATACAGAATATGAGAAAAAGAAAACTGAGTAAATTATATGAACAATTTAAGGAAAAGGGCAGGAGAAACAAATGAAGCTAAACATAACAGGTGAAAGCAGGAGGTGTTTTGAAAAAGCCAGAAGCATTCAAAGTCAGAAGAGGCCATGGGATATATAGAAAGACAGAAATAACGGGCAAGCTGATCATGAGACACAGGTGGCTTTTTTAAATTAATATTTTATTGGGGGGGGGGGGGGAATGTCATGGGAGTACATAAACAAGCTATTTCAAAATTTGCATGAGACACAGATTTAAAGGGAATACAATAAAACAGACAATGGCTGAATGAAAAGCAAGGTAGCACGGAAACAATGGTTGGTGGGAAAAGGAATTATGACTAAAAATATGGGACATGGATTTTAATGTCATAGTGATAAAAAGTGAGAAGTCTAGACACACAAAGGAGCTGGAGCACTTTTATAAATTGCACAGTAAAGAAATGCTGCTAATTCTGTCTTCTGTTATGTTATGTGACAAAATAATCTTAAGGACATAATAAGAATCAAGATTCAAGAGCGTGGAGATGCTAATACTCTGGTTTGAGCTAACCATTATATTCCTGGGCTACAAAGTTCTCAGCCACTTGGCATTGCAAGTATAGCTACAACTTTCACCTTTACGCTACCCTTCTTTTACCTATATCCTTGTACCTGCCTGGATAAAGCAAACTGTTACCAACATAGCTTTTAAAAATTCAGCTCTGAAAGAAGTTTGTCATCGTGTTGATTTGTTCAACCTCATGTCTTTAACCACCTGTATTGAATTTTAATTTAAAAGAATTATTAAACCAGTGGGAGTCATCATTCCAAATTTGGATTCATAATTAAGCAATCAGGTACAAGAGGCAGCAAGCTCCTTGCACAGGGAAAGATAAAGGACCCTCCCTGGGGCATTGGCAAGGCAAAGAGCAATCAAGTGAGCCTAATCCCCAAGGTGTGAATATCTTCATATGCTACTAACCCCTGAAGTCACGGTGCCTCTGTGTCATAACAAGAGTCTTGACATGCAAAGAAATAAGAAAACGTTGCCTTACTGAAGGGAAAGCTACTATTCGATTCTTCATTAAAATCAGCATTGCAGCTCTATTTCACAATGATAACCCAGCATAAGAAACACACAACAAAACAGGTGAATCTTTTTATAAGTGGCATTTAAAATTCAGATTACAAGTTCAGGCGCTGCACAGAATTCTTTCTAATCTGGATGGCTGGTAAAATAACAAATTTCTCCAAAATATTATGTGCAAATGTCATGGGGTTCATGGAACAGAATTACTACAAGGACTGTTCCAAAGGCCAAGTCAACAGTTGTCACTAGTGGTATCTTTTAAAATATAGTGCACAGCATTCCTATAAACACTACTGTGAAATCACAGGATGGCTACCAAAATGGGGGTAAGGAATGAGATCATAGAATCATAGAATCAAAGAGTTGGAAGAGATCTCATGGGCCATCCAGTCCAACCCCCTGCCAAGAAGCAGGAATATTGCATTCAAATCACCCCTGACAGATAGCCATCCAGCCTCTGTTTAAAAGCTTCCAAAGAAGGAGCCTCCGCCACACTCCGGGGCAGAAAGTTCCACTGCTGAACTGCTCTCACATTCTTCCTCATGTTCAGATGGAATCTCCTCTCTTGTAGTTTGAAGCCATTGTTCCGCATCCTAGTCTCCAGGGAAGCAGAAAACAAGCTTGCTCCCTCCTCCCTGTGGCTTCCTCTCACATATTTATACATGGCTATCATATCCCCTCTCAGATTGTGAAGAAACGTGCCAAGAGGAAGGAGCATCAAGCCAAAACTGACCAGGACTGCCTTATACCTGGAAACCTGGAAACCGATGCCCTCACTGTTGAAGAACATGCGAATCAAGAATATGGCTCCACAGTCACCTACATATCCACCACCAAGGCACTACACTTGGAAGGCCATCATACTCAGACAACAAGGGATCCCTCTTTTCAAACAACCACCCCAAAGCTACCGACAATTATTTAAAGTATTAATACAATTCAGTAAGTTCATCAGCTGTAATGGAAGCAGCAGGTGGCTTTCAGTAACCTGGCAAAACACAGAGAAAACAAGTAACTATTAAGAAGCTGAAGTTCTGCAATTATAAAACCAGAGTTATCAATAAAATAAGCTTGTTTTATGCCTGACTTAAATACATGCATAAACAGTGACCACATCTTCTTTTGCCCATGAGATGATATAAACAGTGTCTATTCCTAGTTTTGCTTTACAATTTACACTAAGTATAAATTACCCAGCCTAATCATATAGATTATTTTTTGATTTTTTTTGGGGGGGGGGAGGAGGACATCCTCTCTGTTTGCCTGCATACCCTAGGTCCATGTTTACTAGCTAGTTATTAGAGACTATGGGGCCATGACCTTTATCTTGAAAAAGAGACACACTTGACAAATGTCGCATTTTTCCTAGTGTGAACAGTTATTGTATTCAAAATTGTCTTTATTTTAACACAGTCCTCTCCTGCTTTCGATACGTTTTACAAAAGCTTATTATCTGCTCCCACTGAAACCCAACTCGTATTATTGTACCAGCAATTTAACTCCAATCACTGGATTCTGCCTTAATCCCCTTTGAATGCTCCGAACATCTCCTACAGCAATCGCTTTGCCCATTAACTGAGCAGCCTTTTGGGCTTTGGTTCTCTCTCTCTCTCTCTCTCTCTCTCTCTCTCTCTCTCTCTCTCGTCTCCTGTTTCTTCTAGTTATAAAATATGAAGTTGAAAAACCAAATGCTGCAAAAGACAACAACGGATTCATACTCTTCTTTTGAGGCAGCAGACAGGGGCCTCCTCGTGAGGGCAGACTAATTTTATTAACTTCAGGGAAACTTCAAAAAGCTTAAGGGCTTTAATGCCAGACAGAGACGACCCCAAAAGTCAGTTTAAGTGCTGCATAAACAAAGGATTAGGTCAAGAAAAAGCTGAAGGCTCATTGCATTTCTTGTTTATATTGTCATATGACCTAGTGGGAGTGGAAGAGGGTTGCCTTTCTAACTTTAATCCTCCATGGTGTACGGTGGCGCTTCAGTTCACTGACCTACATTACAATAATATTTTTTTAAATTTATGGGAAGAGGTGCAGCATCAAACTCACTTAGGGAGCTTCCCCCCACTTCTAAAAAATAGAAAAATTGGAAAGGGGGAAAAGGAACAAATGTTTCTGACTAGTAAATTCTCCCTCTCTTGCTTAGGTTAGATCAGCAGCTTAGAAAGGGATTTCAAGTTCAAAGGGATCGTTTCTGTTGCTCTTGTTTTATGGCTTAGACCAGAGGACACAATAGCATTGATTTTTTATGAAATATTCCCTCCCCCTTGGCTTTTGTGTTTGCAGGGGGGGAAAAACAAATAGTACTGTATTAACATAGGTGAAGACTCAGTCACTCTCGCTCTCCCTTACACACACAAACTTTAATACAGAGTACACAGTTTTAAAATCCTTTGATTTAAATATTATTTGCATTGCAGTATTATGTTTGCAATGCTGTAGCTACGTTTTGCGTGATGACATCCAGCACAAACTCATGGTTTTAATTCCACATGAAAAAAAATCCTTCAACTGTACCTCCTCCTCCTAAGAGATTCTAAAAGTCAATTCTAATTTTAGAATAATGCAAATTGCAGTCACTTTGTCAGTCTCTGAAATACCTCACTGCTCATATTTGGAAGGTAAAAGTCACTCATGCACTTTCCTTCTACCTATCGGGGCCAAGGGAAGAATGAGCACAGAGCCAGAAATTAAGGGATGGAAAGAATTAGAGAAGTCAAGGAGGGGAAAGGGGACAACTCAAGAATTAATTTAAAACCTCCATGTCCAAATTGTACAACTCAGGTGCATATTAAAGAGATTTGAACTTACTAAAACAAGAAAAGTTCAAACTATGGTTTATTACACTCACCTTTTCAATAAACAATAGTTAAGATTAACATGACATAATGTTCAATTATTGCTAATGGAAAATTCAAGAACAACTTTTCAGTTTTTTCCTTATGGCCATGAGGGAGAAGCACAACAGTTCAGACCTATGTCCGCGTAGAGCCAGCTTGGCATAGAGTTTTTGTTAATTTGTCTGAGAATGACTCTATATTGTAGAGTTGTAGTGTCCACAGCATTGAGCCATGACAGTGCCAAACTACAGTGTAGATGCACCCTTGGTCTCCAGGAGACTAGAATTCAAATTTCTACTTAGCTATGGAAACCTACTAGGTGACCTTGGACAAGTCACACTCTCTCGGAGGAGGCATTGGCAAACCTCCCCTGAATAAATCTTATGAAGAAAGCCCTTAATAGGTTACCATAAGCTGGAGTTGATTTTAATGGACATGACAACAACAATCAAATGAAAGCTGCCCACTCTTTTGTAAGATAAGAGAACAATAAAAGTAGATTTCTAGGCTTGGCCTCCTTAGAGAAAAATGAAGATTGCTAAAACAAGAATGGAGGAGGTGCTATAGCAAGGTCAAAAGCAGTAATAAACTGTCAAGGAAAGACATAAATGTGATAAAGGCATAGAGTGGAACACAGTTACTTCAAGAGCAACAGGAGCTGAAAACATTCCAAACTTCTGGAACCAAGAAATCACCATCAGAACCATTCCAACTTAATGGTTCTGATCATTCCGGCAGATGAGAGTTGCTACATACTATGATCAAATGGCTCACCTTCAGAACAGAAGTGACTTTGTCACTACCTGCAGGAGGAAAAGGAAAGCAATTGTGGGGATTTACTACTAAGAAGCATTAAAGCAGCTGTATGCTGTTAATGTGTGGAGTATATTGGGGAAAAACTGTCCGGCTCCAGCAAGATACTCCTTCTAAAGAGGGCTTTAATTGAATCCTATCAGGAAGAAAATGATAGCCCAAAAGGAAGTACCAAAGTAAACACTAAAAACAAAAGATCTGGGTGCTGGAAGTGAAACCAGGGGACTTAGTGGGACATTAATCAAACCCAAACATCAAATAGGAAGAAAGATACAAAGTGTGCAAAACAAACAAAATGATCTTGAACCTTTAATATAGGTAGAATCAGAGGTTGCAGAATATGAAACCCGGTGGAATGATTTTGGAAACAAGAATGATATAAATGAAGAATACAACTGGCTTAAACCCAAAATGGGTGGAAGTTCCTGAAAGATAAGTTACTAAATAATAATCAGTTCCAAGAAATGAGAGACAGGTAAAAAGCCAATGTAGTTTCACTCAATTAGAATCTTTAAAATTATTTACCTTCAAGGGGGTTCTCAGTAACATGCAATAATGTTAAAGTATAACAAGAGGAGGAAACAGGAAGCATAAGGTAGGACATGTTAGTCGCAAATATCTGTAAAAGCTGACCAAATGTCCCAATAAGTTCACCTGTAAATATTGTTTATGTACATCATTATTTTAAATGTTGTAACTTCTGTTAGCTCTCCTATTAATTCAAAAGGAAAATAAACACTACCTTTCCAGTAACAAAGTATCAATGTTTTAGCAATCAAAGGGGAATGAGAAATCCACTTTCATTGGTCATTTCTTCATTTCCAAAAATAACTCATAAGAACAATCATATCCCTGAATATCAAGGAACTTTCCAAAAAGGTTTAACTAATGCAATTCCTTCCTCCTCCTATAATGTAGCAACCCAAAACATATGGTTTAAACAAGTATTGGCAGTATTACATCTCATGGACCTAGACCCCCATGACACACAAAACATCTTTAGAGGGATTTATAGAAGGTGTAGTTCACCTACATCAACAGAATGCAAACTTATTCTTGATCTCATGCAGTTCACCATATTCCCATTGTAACCAGGTTATTTGTAAATTACTCTTATGCAAGTTCAAAGAAATAAATGAGTTGTCCAAACACTTGTGCAAGCCAAAACATGTTAGTGTATCTAATAGCAACAAGAGCAATGGTGAGTGACAATTTCTGTTAGCAAGCACTGCCAAATAAATGCTTATCCAAAGCAAGTAATATTATTGTTACATTCAAAATAAAATATTAATTATTCCCTTGGAATTGCCTTCACAGGAAAATTGTGTAACCAATTAGCCAATATTGTACAATGACTCATACTCTGTATATTACCATATATTTCACCTATGCCATTAAAGTTCTTATTTTTGTCCCTCCATCTTCTGCACTTTGAAAAACAAATGGTATTTCAAATGAGAATGCCATTATCTCCACATTCCTAAGCTTCACAAAATTGCTCAATCGCAAACAGAACAGCAGCCAAAAAATAAATACATCTCTTATGCTCCTATTTTATTGCGGATTTTAACCTGGAAAAGCATTGTGCATTTTTATTCACTGAGCGCCCTCATTGCTGTGTTATTATCACATTTAGCATGCCATCAGCAGCCAAGCACAGCCAAGCAAACCCATGTTCAGACTTCAAAGCAGCTGAAACATTAATGGTGGTAAAAACAGGTTCTGCTAGGCAGTTCAGTTTGCTGCCAAATGCTGACATCATGCAACATCAGATTTATACAACAGGATTTAAATGGGGAAACTAGGGAAGATCTACTTTGCCAATTCTGTATCCCTTGGGCATTGGCAAGGAAGGAGACTAGCCATAAGAAGCTCTACAGAGATTTTTGTGATGCTCACAGACTTTTTAAAACCACAGTAATATATCAAAAAGGAGGTATTAAGGAAGACTTGCATAAAGCTGTGATTTCTATTTCATAGTGTAAACACAAAATAAGATGGGTCAGCACATATCAGACATTATGATCTCCAAAGCATTGGTCACTTGGTAGGTTTTTCAACAAGAAAATCCAGAAACTGAGCAAAGTATGCAATTATTAGGTTCTTGTAGGTTTTTTCGGGCTATAGGGCCATGTTCTAGAGGCATTTCTCCTGACGTTTCGCCTGCATCTATGGCAAGCATCCTCAGAGGTATAGATGCAGGCAAAACGTCAGGAGCAATGCCTCTAGAACATGGCCCTATAGCCCGAAAAAACCTACAAGAACCTAGTGATTCCAGCCATGAAAGCCTTCGACTATGCAATTATTGCTGCAAACAAATGCAGTACTCTGCCTTACATAAATACGCCCAAATGAAGCCTTGTTGGTCAATGACCTTCTAGTATTTCTGCCCATGCCAAAGGACTTCTGTATATAGTTTCAGCAAATAATAATTCTCCCTGAAATATGTGTTTTATTTTCACTAAACAAGTCCAAAACAACGACAGGCAGGTCAGGCTATGCTTTGCAAATACAGTGAAGGGCTTTATTTTTCCTTCTCTTTCTATTCCAACAGGGTTACTCATTGACAAGTATCCCACACCATAGGCAAAGCAGTAATATTTCAGGATCTAATCTTGCTTGCACAAACATTTGCAAAACAAAGGTATGCAAAAGGTCAGCGTATGAATCTATGCTTCACCTTTCACTTTTTGAACTCATGGCAGATGGCCCCATAAATACTTATGATAAACTAGATGTAATGGAGTTTACTCATATGATTACATGCCCACTAATACTTTTCAACTTTTGGAGAGCATTAGAGATTTTGTGTTTTCAACCAACTGAAATGTTAGGTAAAGTAGTGAATCTTTCTACCAGGTAAGGGTTTTCCACAGACAATCTTTCATTAACTATTAAGTCATAAAAAGTGCATAAATTGATGAAACAAAGGGTAGATAAACTGCATTACTATTATTCCCACTGTACCAATGCTCCAGAGATAGAGAGAATGGAAGAGAATGGCTTTCCTGAGACCACACAGTTTGTGGTTGAGGAAAACACAGATCACCGTGGCCTCTTCATAAATCAACACGTAGATGGATATGTACACACAAATGGTATTAAGATACTCTTCCACAGTGCAGTTCCACAGCACTGGGCTACTGGAAGGTGCATGTATGTGTATGTACATGCCCATGCCTGGAATGGTGGAAACTGCAGGTGAAATGACCCACTCTTAGTCACTGTGTTACACTATAACTAATGAGAGAAAGAGTGTCTCTTCACTGTGATTGTAAGAGCTGTGCTGGTCTGCTTTTTGGAGATGGAATATTAAAAAAGAACACTTTCTAACTACCCTACATTCTCTAGATAGAGACAAACTAGAAACATCTGATAACATACAGCTTTGTGAGAAGTAGGTGGTCCGTTGAAGCATGACAGCTGGAGAAGTAGGACGTGGCTGGTGGCACCAGAAGTAAAGACTTGGTTATAAATCTTTACGACCATCTAATCCAACCTCCTAAAGCCATCATCCTGACTGACAAAAACAGATGAGCAATTATTTGGTGAGTGCCAGAGTGATCTGCAGTGGATTCTCTTTACTTGTTGACAAGGTAGAGCAGAACCAGGGACACTGAGTGACCAGTGCTAATAAAGTATTACTCAAGCAATTAAAATAATATAATTTCTGCAAGATAAAACTAGCTTCTAAATCAGTGGATGGAATGATATTAATTCTAGCTTCAAGAATGAGGAACACGGTAAACCAAAACTAATCTTTGAACACTATAAATATTGTGCTTTTTAGGAAGAGACTTCCATGAAACTGGCAAGCTTTAGCCAGTTTCATTCTCAGTTGGCCCAGACATTACAAATCTAGTTTGGCCCTTGGAGTATTTTTAAGGCAGATTTTAATTCCTTGTTAATGTAAAACATACATTTCCATTATTATTTAGTGCTTCCCTATTGCAGTGAGGAGGGGAGGGGAGCCACCCACTTCCTTTCTTGACAAAGAGAATGCAGTTTTCCTCTAGTAATGCCAAGAATAGACACTGTAAATTCAGTTATTCTAATCTCCAGACATCCATCGGCAGCAGGGTGGGACCATTTGAATCAGTAGTTCTATTAAATCAGAGCATGGTCTTTTCTTAAAGCACTCAGTGATTTCATCACCCATTTGTTCATACTTTCCTGCACTGAAACCAAACATTTCACTGCAACTTTCTCCAAAAGTCATTCCAAGATAAGCAAGTCTCAAATCAAATACAAGCAAAATAAAACAATGTAACATCGTTACAACTTTGAGCCGGGAAAGCTGTACCTCTATGTCTGCATGACCCCTGTAAATACTTTAAAAATTACATTAAGGAAACCCTCCAGAGGAAAGAAGATAGAAACAGAGTAAGTGGTATCTTCTCTGCTGTCCCGAGTTATCCAGAACATTAGGACTTTCCAAAACAATTTCCAGCCCTGTTTGAAATGCCCCCAATCTTCAAACCAAGACTTTGGACTGGATCCAGACTTGTGCTAATCGGAGTTTTGCATCCAATGACAAGAAAGCCAAGTGGCAACCTTATTCCATTCCCGTATGCCCCATGCTGTTTTTGAGAAGGAATTTCCCCAAAACAAAGGGAGAGGTTGTTCCTCTTTACTTCAGTAGGAAGCTATTACTGGGCCATGGTTCCTCCGTCTTCAATGGTTCCTCCGTCTTTTTTTCATGGAGTCAGGATCTCAATCTTTTGATTCTGTCAACTTAGTTCAATTTCCCCTATTACTACAACACTGCTACTACACAGCTATTTTCTGTTTTATATGTCCACAGTGTTGCATGTCACCTTGCTATTAAGTTTTCCTTCACCTGAAGATATTTTTGACAAATGTTCTAATGGCATTAGGGAACATTCTGTTGGGATTATACAAACTTACCCGTTCCACTTGCCCTTCTTTATGTTTCAGCTTGTAAACTTTGAGCTTTGGAAGAAATGTCTCTGCATAATTTTTGTCTTCCATTCCTTGTAGGAGTACACCATGAAATGCTAACCTACAAGTGTTTGCATGAATATCAGTATCCAGCTTTGAGCCAATCACAAGGCACAATTTAGGACAAGTGACTGGTTTTTCAAACTCAAGTAAAGCCCACTGCTGTTTAGGGATCTGTCTTTCTCCAGCTTGGTCATTCTCCTTGTTTTCTTCTGAAGATTTTGGGTCTCTCCAAAGATATTCTTCTTGGTAAAGATATTCCTTGCCAAAATCCAAACTGTTCTCCATGGGTTCATCATTGAAGTCATCTGGAGCAGGGCTAAAAAACATGACTCTTCCCATAACAGTTTCATGGCCCACTGTGATATGAAACTTAGCCTTTGTCTGAAGAGTGCCTCGGAAATATGGAATTTTCTTTAAAGAGATGATAGCAGCATGAATGGTCTGGAGAGATTCAGGAGTACAGATCAAGCCACGTTCCAACAGCTTTGGATCAAACTGAGTTACACAGATTCCTACTCTGTCACCCTGCATGGCATAAGTGACCGGAGTATGAAACATCTGCATGGACTTGACTTTCTTGGTTACCTATTTTTGGGAGAAAAGCAGAAAAAGGAAAATTATTATGGTTTATGTACTTAGGTATCAAAGCATTTTTGTTATTAAAATTGATATCCCATTATATAAAACGAGCAATACTAATTGAGATAAGAATTATTTCTAGGTATTTATACACTGTTCTTTTGTAGGGAGCTAATTATTCAAGCAATTACTTGTTAAAACTATCCACATGCATGCTTTCTGCTAAAACTTTCTATCTCATCTTTATCTACTTTTTGTATCATAAAATAATAACAAGAAATATTATTTTTAATCTGTTATCATTTTTAGTATCAGAAAGGAGTAATCAGATGGGTTTGTCCGCATAGACATTCACTGATTTATTTTTGAGAAGTGAAACAAATTCACGTGGTAGCAACTTTGGAATGTTTTTTTTTAATGTTGCCTTCAACTTTTCACTTATTTCTTATTTCCCATATATGTTTGCTGAAGCCTACTTGCATTAGGCTATTCTCTTAATATTACAATGGGTCATAGCTAAAAACAATAAAATAATCTGGTTTAGTTTGGTTTAAATTAGGCTAGACCGTTGGCTTTTTCCCTGATCAATAAGAACTGCCTCTCTTATATTATTTTATAACAAGGTTTTGAGACTATGTACTTACATAGTCTCAAAACCTTGTTATAAAATAATATAAGAGAGGCAGTTCTTATTGATCAGGGGAAAAGCCAACAGCCTAGCCTAATTTAAACACAATTCTCCAGTATTGTGTTTAATGATACTTCAATAATATATTTATGTATGTTTGATGATATACGTATTTGTGCAACAAATTCATGCAAATACATGTTGTGATTTAACATAAAGATTACATTCTAAGACATAGAAAACAGGCAAATACTATGAACTTTTAATCCTTGTAAGATCACCTTCCCTTGTCATAGATTCGTCCACTAAAACCATACTGTGACATTTATGAAAAGTAAAATCTACTTCAGCTTGCAAATAATACTTACTTATTTACTTCATTTACTCCCGCCTTTCTCCCCTTCAGGGGACTCAATAATAAGCACAAAACTAGTCTGGCATGCCCAGGACTACACCCATCAATATAGTTCATTTACCCTGTTCATCTTGCTCTGTTAAGAAGTAAAAAAGCTTTGCACTTATTAGTTTGATGCTAATAGCTTAGAGTTACATCAGTTATTCTACTTCAGAAACTTCTAAGGGAAGGGAAAAAAATCTGCCACAAAAATCAACTTCCTCTCTTTTCCAGTGCTGAATGAAATTCATCAGCAGAGTGATCGTGTTTTTAGCTACGTTTTAACCTGCCTCGGGCCATGAGGAAAGGCAGGTAAGAAATAAAATAACAACTATTATTATTATTATTATTATTATTATTATTATTATTATTAAAAGTGGATACAGCAGTCTTGTGTTTCTATGGTGTGTCTCTCACTCAATTAATCAAACTAGATTGGTCTGAGAGAAGTGATTTAATATTTTACATAAATTCAATATGCACAGAGATGATGAAGCCAAGATATTTTTCAAACACATTTCACTAAAATTCCTTTTCCTTCCTTGAAAAGCTTGCAAATTATTGACTGTACCAACCTGGACAGATAATGCACTCAATTTTCATCAATAATAATAATAGTAATAATAATCATATAATTTTTATATCCCGCCAACATCTACTCAAAGGGTCCCAGGAAGGCTTACAGGTACAAGTTTATAAACAAGAAACAAATCACAAAAATCATATTTTTAGGTTTAAAGCTCTATATAAGTGGATTGCTACACTAGAAGAATACAAGTACTACCTCTAGGTGGAAGAATATTTATTTTAGTGCTGTCCTACATGAAAGATCAATCTTGAAAGCTGACAAGTACATAAAGAAGAAACGTTCTAGACTTCTCCCTTCCTTCCTACTACCCTGCACCTCATCTCAGTGTTAAACTCAACCATTTCTTTTTTAGAAGAGAGCATTCAAAAATGTGGTTTCCTCACTTGCAATATAAAACCATACACAGTACAGATTTCTTCTACCTTGCATTATTACTCTGGAAAAGAACATAAAATTTGACTGGATGGCCCTTGTGATCTCTTCCAGCTCTGTGATTTTATGATATGTTGAAACCATTCATAACTGTGCTGTGACAGGATGATGCCTTGAATTCCACATTATCTTCCTAGTACCGCTCAGTTATGGATGGCTGCAGAAATATGGCCTCCCTAAAAGTAATGAGTATGGAACATCTGCTAGGATGGTGGTTCCTCTGATGTTATCAAGACACTTTTTACACATGCCACAGAGCTCTGTTGACCTCTCCCAAAATTTTGAAATTGAAGATATAAGTCAAATATAAATACACGTAATAGTAACAATATTTAAATAACTGTAACATCTTATAACAACTTGTTCAGACAGTCTGAGAGAAGTATGTTATCTTTATGTGTTTCTCTGAATTTGATAGGAGAAAACAAGAATATAAATGATGGGAAAACTGTGGCCATTCAAATGTTGCTGAACTGAGACTCCCAGCTTTCCTTACAGCCGGGTACAGGCTAAGACTGATAGGAGATTCAATTGGGCAAAACCTGGAGGGCTGCACTTTGGCAGCTCATCGAATAAACAAAACCATATGCTCAAACTCTAAGTTTAAGACACCATAAATGGAAAAAACTAAACATGGCTTGCTGTCTAGTAGCATGGCTATATGATACTTTGAAATTTTCATTTCTTGTTTGTACTCTTTTAAAACTGTGTAATCTTGTTAAACTTTTCTGAATTCTTTAAGCAACATCTACTGTTTCTATGGAAGCTCACTGGTAAACTGTTCTATGTCTTTGGTTAAAGTGAAATTTGGATCTAAATTCACAATGGCTTGCATACCAGCATTCAAAATTCAGATTCCTTTCTACTCTTTTTTAAGCAAATGTACACCTTCATCGTAAGAACCAGAACCATGAAGCATAAACTTTTCATTTCAGACATATACTGTATATACTCAAGGATAAGACTAGTTTTTCAGCACATTTTTATGCTGAAAAAGGTCCCTTCGGCTTATACTCAAGTGAGGGTCCTGGCAGGAAGCCGTGGTAGTGAAAGAAGCCCTTTATAGGGCTTCTACCAGCTACGTGCCTCCTCCTCTTTCGGCACAGCAACGCAGCTGGATCGCTCTGCCAAGAAAGGAGAGGAAGGCGCGCGGTCTCTCCTCTTGGCACAGCAATCCAGCTGGGTTGCTTTACCGAGAGGATAGGAGAAGCTGTATGTAATTTTAATGATATCTGTTTTTATTTTGAAATTTACCAATTGCTGCTGCATTTCCCACCCTTGGCTTATACTCTCTGTCAATAAGTTTTCCCAGTTGTTTGTGGTAAAACTAGGTGCCTTGGCTTATATTTGGGTCAGCTTATACTCGAGTATGTATGGTAAAAATTGAGATTCAAAATAAAAGGCTAGCAACAAATTTGGAATGCATACATTTTTCTAAATTTTGTTGTGTCTCTATTCAATATCCTCAAGTAAATTTATGGTTAACTTAAATTGGAATTTCACCACTCTACAGTTTTTCTTTCCAAAAATTATGTGAGGAAGTTGGACTGAAAGACCAAAACCCAAAAGTGGGCCTAAGGCTACCAAAGAACGTTGAATCCAGGTTTTCCAGTCCACACACTACATTAACCACTACATCAAACCAACTCTCAAAGAGAATGTAATCATATCACATATCTTTGTGATTTTATTTTCACATCAGAATTTTTAATAACGGACACTGTTCTCTTCAGGTGAACACTCTCCAAAGGGAACAATATTGGGAGGGTAATGGGCTTAGCCTACCTCCTGCTACTACTGCATATAAGTTAATCTTATCTGCAACATTGGAATAAGATTTATGTTGAAATTAATGTGTGAAGTTCAATATTTTAAGAGGGATCTTTCTCTCACTGATTTACATACTTGCCGCAGTCAGAGTTCCCATTTTCATGCCATCCATAGATATATTTTAGATGGCACATCTTTTGTGCAGTTCCTCAAAAAGAAAACAGTGTGTCTAAAACTAATCATATAGCAACTTGAGGTTCATAATAACTTATCAAGTAGCACCCACATTTTCCTGAAGAAACAAACACGACACTATCGTTTCTGCTCCGAACAGATGCATATTTAACAGAGGATAGGGTATGGGTGGCATCTTAGAATGCCAGGAAAATAAATCACAAAATAATGTTCAATATTTTTATCTGGATGATCACATTAATATTTCTAAAAATGATGTAGAAGCTTTGTGGATAAGAAGGACTACGGAAGTCCATGTGTTCATATGCAGATAAAAATGCAAAAAGGAGAGATAAATTAAAAGCACCCAAACTGCTCAGGCCCTTAAGATAAACAAATGTGTTCAATATAAGAAAAGAACCTGTTATTTGAAGACCAAAGGAAAAGCCCACTAAGATTTTCAAAGCAGTTTAACTAATAGAAAACAGCATACAAAAACTGCACTAATGGCTTTTTCTCCAGATACAATGAAGCTTCTTTTCCTTTATTTATCCAACTTTCATTAAGTTATCGGTACTCCATATGCCATAGCTCTCAGCCTTTTCAGATAAGAGACCAAGCATCCTCCTACCTCCAGTGCTGTCACTGCATCTGACTGATACAAGAGATAAAGGCAACCTAGACGTTCTGATAAGTGGAATCACAGCAAATTCACCTAACTAGCAGATTGTTATAAAATGGAATTTTTTTGGGGGGGGGGATAAATAAAAAGCAGATTGCAACACAGTTAAGGCATTTGGTAATTAAGTCATTTAAAATATGTTCGACTACTTTAATTAAGGCATAAACATAATGTGTAGTCCCCCTCCAATAAAATGAGGCTACCGGCATATACTTTAGTGAGAGATAAATTATATTAATGAGACAGGACACTGTATTGGCAAATAGGGGAAACTGAAAAAAAAAACAGCTTAATTTTGGTTGTTTCCTAAGAAAGAGAATGTTAACTACTCTACGCAGCAATAGAGACATGAGAAAGAAAAAGGGAATCAAGCATATTTAGTTTTTCACATGTTCACAATACTTTTCCTACAGAATTTGCACAACCCAAATATGCCTCACAGAATATTAACATCTACTAACAAAAAAAATTCCAGTGGGAGCTTATTTGCTCTCACTGGAATATACGATGAATATTGTCTTATAAAACTTTGCTGAGAGTCATTCTGAAAAAAATATCTATCCCAGAGGTCTTTAAAATACCAACATTTGACAATATTCATCCAAAATGCAACCTTCTGTTTTAAAATAAATTCTTTTTTCTCACAAACATAAATAAAAGATTATAAGTGTGACAAGAGGATTACTGGCATGGTATTATCTCCTCGGCTCTGGCGACAACACAGACCATTAGCTCTGAGGGATGTACCAAGCGTGCCATACATCTTGGTGAGATGTTACACCCTAAACCTGACCATACAATTCTGAGAGATTCTTGGGAAAAGCACAATCACAATAAAAAAAAAACTTCAGCAGAGACATGGTAAAAAAGCACAAGACATTCCAGATGTCTGGGTTTATAGTCACCTTCCCCTTAACTCTGATCCATTACTTAAGCAGGCGAATAGAATGCAGCTTCAAGAGGTTCCATGGAAACCTCTTGAAGTTTCACTCTGAAAACTTTGATCAGACAACATCATGACAAGGAGGGACAAAATTAATTTTAAACCATGTTGACAAAAATGCCAGATGTGAGGAATGACCCTAATTCAGGATGTGCATGTACCTATATATTACATTGCACGTATTATTACTCTTGCAAAGAAACTATGCTACTATAAAGTATGCAAACTAATTACAACAAATGATCTTACTATATAACAAGGGGATTGGAGTGTTTCTGTTTTGTTTTGTAATTCAAGAATGTACACCAAACCAGCCCTTTGACTCCAATGAATAGAAAATATTGCAAACGGATGACTGCATCACTATTTTCATACTGTACAAATGATACTGTACAATATAGTACAAAAATCTCAGCTCTTGGAATGAAAGATTTCTTCTAATATCTGTTATGTTTACAACTGCCTTGAGTCACCTTCGGGCTGAGAAAAGCAGTATATAAATATGGTAAATAAATAAATAAATCATTTCCATTGCCATCTGATGCCTAGGTAAGTGAGCACCTGGAAAACATGCAGATGCTTGAATGTGCTTGAAAGAGCAGATATAAATTTAATAAATATGTCTCTTCAACACTGTCATTCAATGAGTATTCAAGGTGATGCTTACATTAGATGAAACTACATAACTAATGGAGAATGGACTGGCATTAGAAAAATTGGGTGTGTGATCCAGAGAAATGTAAAACTTTTTGTATATTCTTAGGGGTTGTTTTGAAGGATTCCCCTCTTCCACTTTGCAGGACTATACCAGTAGCAAAAGAGGTTGATTTGCTAAGTCTCCTAAAAAGCATCTTTTGGTCAAAAACTCATTTAAACAGCTCTCTCATCAAACTCTCAAACTTTGAATGAATTGCCTTGAATCTTAAATAAACAAAATTATCGGATATGATTAAAAAGAGACTAAAAAAAATAAAGTATGTATCAGGTTGCCTTATCCGGGTGTCTTCAAAAATAAGCTAACCAACTAGCTCTAGCTGGAGATCCTACAATGAGTGGTAGATTGGACCTGGTAGTCCTTAGGGCCCCTTCTCATATATTTCTGTTTCAGCTCCCTAGGGTGATTTGATAGCAGCATGCTGACAGCACATACCTGAGCCACATTTCTGGCCAGAGAAACACCCAAAGTTGTCAGGATACACTTACTACAGAATCCATTCAATAGCTACATTTACAGAACCAGGAATTCCCATGGAGAATGGTTAGATTGTGTACCTTTATTAACTTTACTGAGGTATTCATATACTGCATCTATTGTGGGTCTGATGTGGATTCTTCATTCCTTTCTTTTCTATTCCATATTAGTGATTATATTAACATGTATGTAAGGTAAGTTATGAACTCCTAATTAACTGGAACTTCTTTTCTTCTATTGACCTTATTGACTACACTAAAGGTTAGATTTATCAGTGTGCTATAAACAAACATAGATGAACAATGGATCTTCATTAAAGAAACCTGCTTTCTTCTAGATCATGGGATCTCAACTGTGCTTCGGGGAGTCCTTAGGGCTCTGTGGCACTATGCTGCTTCCCACCTTCTCCTCTTTCCTCCTCCCGAGAAATGCAGGTAAAATAAAGTTTTGAGCTGCCAGGAACAGCAACAGCATCCTCACAGAGCACAGACCCTTTCTCCTCTGCATCCCTTGCTGCCCAGGCTCTTTTCCTTGCCACCCAGACCCTTTCCCCCGCCCCCTCCCTCAAGTTTCTGTTGTTGTTTCAAAGGCTTGGGTGACCATTTGCAGGGGGTGCTTTGATTGTGTTTTTCCTGCATGGCAGAAGGGGGTTGGAAAGGGTAGCTTCTGTGGTTTCTGCTACTACTACTACTACTACTACTACTACTACTACTATTTCCAAGATTGGATTGCCATCTGTTGGGGGTTCTTCGACTGTGCTTTCCCTGCATGGCAGAAGGGGGTTGTACTGGATAGCCCATGGGGTCTTCCACTGAAATACTGTTCAGTTTATATTAGTTAAATTTGTGCTTCAGTCTAAATATTGTATTGTTCTTTCTTTCTTTCTTTCTTCTTTTTTTTCACTGTGTGAATTAATTCACACAAACACTCTCCATCCATCTGACACTGGCCCAGCCCATGCCTGATATATATACACTGTATATATAATATATCATATTGTATAATACAATGTAATATGAAATATAAACATTTACTGGGACTCCATGAGAAACGTTTGCTTTAAAAGGCGCTCTGTGGCTGAAAAAGTTTGAGAACCCATGTTCTAGATCCTAGGTTATCAACTTGAAATTTCCTACATTTGATCTAGCAAAATGGAATTTCTCCCATATGCAAATAAAAAGACTTGAGATGTCTCCAAGAAATAATTACAAAACAGTCATATGCTTTCCATCACAAAATCTGATGAAACACTATAACAAGCTACAATAATTAACACGTCTTTTATTGATAAAACAGTAAAAACAGGCTAAAACACAAGAAAACCAAGTACTTTAACAAAACTGGTAAGGACTGAATCCCTTTCAAAAAGGTAAACAAAATTAAGCCATAAACATAATTTCAATTTATTGTGAACCAAAGAGCAGACCCACTGTGGAGACCTGAATCCCCATAAGCATATCAAATAATAGCACTAGAAGAATTAGACAGGCCCACAAACACTACCAGGGAGGTAAAATATTGTAAATGGCACCAATATTAATTTAAAGTTTAAGTAAAAGCTTTCGAAAGAGTCACAATATAAATAAATTAAGAATTTTCTGACTGAACAACCTGAAGTATCTGATGAGCCAAGTACATCCATACCTAAATCATTGTATACACTTTGGTTCAACATAACATTTTTCCCATATAGATGCAGAATAAGGGAATTTCAGCCTGTTCTTCCTTAATGTATGTATTATAAATGAGCTTAAGTTTTAATACCAATTAAACCTCAAGTTATCAAAATTGCTTTCAAGCTACATTTTTTCTTCTTCTGCCCAATTCCCACAACCATTACACAAGGGGAAAGCCAGGTAATAAAAGTTAAATTCTGGGAAATTCATTCTTCCAGTGAAATGAATGATTTTTTTCTGTTTTAACTGTAGACTTCGGTTTAGAACAATAGCAGCACTTTCATCCAAAGACTTCAAAGTGTGCCACAAAACACTGCATCGTAGCAAACAGAGGGCTGAAGGGTTTATAGAAGAACGTCCACAGGGAGGGATCTCCCTCCCCCTCTTTTAACAGGATATTTTTGTTTATTACTCATATCTTTGAAAAAGCATAAAAGCAGGGAAACTATATGCTAGAGAAGTAAAACTTTTTATGTGTAAGCAACATTTGGAGCTTTGTCAGGCGGCTGGTTTTGGTAGAATGTGTGACATGTAGCCCAATGTGAGTAATATTATATCTCAAATAAAAATCAGCCCATGAATATACATAATCCAAAAGGTAATTCTCCCAATCTCTGAAATGTAATGGAGCTACTCTAGATCACTGAGGCATGAATATTTACCGTATTCAGGCTTTACTGCTCTCGATCTGGGTTCAATTTTGCAAATTAAAATGAGAGCTGTGTGGATAGAGAGATTAAAGAGCATCCCAAAGCTCGCCTGTTTCCTTGGTGTGGCAGCAGCGATCCGGTTACCCTTCCGTTAGGTTATTTCTTTTTAACTTAACAGAGTAGGTCAGAAGCAATTAAGAATGAAGAGTAGAGGTCACAATTAGTTCATAACCCTGTAGTTAAAAAACAAAACAATAATGCGCACATCCCTACCATCATCACCACAACCACACACTGAGGCCAAAGGGAAAAGTATTTAAAATAATGTAAGAAATGGAAAATAGTATTATCAAGTGTTTTACCAGAGGAGGGGGGTGGGGTGGAGTAGCTTTCTTATGTTAACTTCTTTCGTATGAGAAAAAAACCCTATTTTTCTAAAACTATAATATCATCGCTGTGAGTCGCCTTCGGGCTGAGAACAGCGGTATATAAGTAAGGTAAATAAGGTAAATAAATCTTGCTATTAAAACGTGTTAACATGCCCAATTTAAAAGGGGTATGGGGGGGGGGGAAACAAACACAGACAATTTTAAAACAATGTATTGTCGAAGGCTTTCATGACTGGAATCACTAGGTTCTTGTGGGTTTTTTAAAACAAATTTTAAAACAACTTTGTTTCCATTAGTCTTGGTACATATTTATTATTTTACAGAGATATTGCAAAATGTTAAAATTATTAAATTAATATGATTCTATATGTTATGTATGATATATAATGAATTAGAAAGAACATCCAAAGGCTTATAATAATATAATAAAACTTTATTTGCACCCTGCCACCATCTCCCCAAAAGGGACTCAGGGCAGCTCACAAAAGCACTCAAGGTACAACACACAAAATACAAGAAAGTGTCTAAACAATATCACAATAACAGTAACATTTATACGTATTATATGCATTTATACATTTTTGGCCCAAAAAAGAATAATTCTTAGATTAGGTACTTTTAAAATTAGTACACAAATTCCAGACCTATTTTTCTTTTCTCCAAAGAATAAATCAAAACATTCACTTTCCAGAGAAAGTGCATATGCACAATGGCACAGCCGGAGATTTCAGGATCCCAAATATAGCTGTAAATTTTCCATTTACAAAATCTGGAATGCAAAAATAAACTGGAAAAGTATGTACCCTTGTAATACCTTTACTAGGCACTAATGGTGTAAATTAAAGAATCCATGATTAACTAAATTATTATTGCACACAAACATATAGTTGGTTTCATCATAACAACTTTGTAAAAATACACTTACTCTAAGCCAGGTGGGGACCACAATAAAAATTAAGAAAAGGTATCTGAACAGCGTACAGAAGTGACAAATAAGCTAAAATGAAACATTTATTCAATAACCAAACAAACAAACATAAAATTGTGACAAAACAGTAGAAATTGTTTATGAAACATAACAAATTCACCACTTTTCAGCCTCTGAGTAGCATTCTGGTACCAAAGGGTTACTGCCATTTGAAAACCCCCACCAGAAGTCTTAATAAACGTTTAATATTTTTCTTTCTACATTCTTAAAGGCCCCAGATGTGTTCTTGCAGATCAAAAGAGGCAAACTTATAAAGTTAAACTAAATCAAGAGCTTTTGTTCCAAGGCATCGTTGCTGAACTAATTATTCCTGGATGTTGTTTAATGAAACAGTGGTGCCATATATTAAAACATTTAACAGGATGAGTTGTATGAGTTATAGGGAAGGACTGATCTTGGCTTATAAATTTAACCTTTTCTTCAAAAGAGATTAAACAAACTACTCAGAACTCCCTTGCACTAGCACTGGGAGACGTAAAGTCAAGGCACTAATCTATATCAAAGCTGAAGTATATTGCTATTTATATGCCTCTTTCATGGGATTGAAGATGGGGGAGTGGACAGACTCTCTAGACATCTTCCCGTCTACCTCAAAATAAAAGCTTTACTTGGGTTTCTCATCCTATTACTAATTAAATTTCTCTTAAAATATTTAGTTTTGAACCCAGGCCAAAATAATAGGACTCGAATGAAGCTATCATTGTGCATTACCATGAACACCAATAAACCATTCCTGACAAATCCAAAAGATTTTTTTCTGCCGATGGATCTCTTACTTTTAATGTTACTATGACCAATTAAATAGCATTTCTCCCTTTGTCTCATGTTGAGTTACTAGTTAAGACCAATGCAGATGAATGTTTTAGTTAGAAATTAAACGTCGGTATTGGGCCTCAAGAAAATAAACTGGTGATGTCTTCCAACAGATTGAGAAAAAAGTTATCTTCTCAATAATTTCCGTCTCTTTGTATATTTCTATATTATGGATTTGTGTCACTCAGATACAGTCTGAGTTGTAGCAGTTCTCTGCAGACCAGTTCTAGTGTTTTCCAAAGGGAACCAGATTTCTTCTGGAAGCTTACAAAGCTGAATTTGTTTCAACTTCAGGTTTGAAAAGACAGTCAGTTTAGCACCAGAAGTAGCAACATTTTAAGGGACAAAACCCAAACTAGCAGAGAGGGAAGGAGAAATGAGGGAGGTCAAATGAATGACAGACGTAGTCAATGGGCATGTCTGACAAGGGACTTTCTAATCACAGTGTTTTGGGGAAGGAAGCCAATGTCTCCCCATCTTCCAGTTTTTGGAACTTCCTTTCTAAGTGAAGCACTGTACCCATCCTTCTGTAACTTGGCAGTCTCTTACTTAGTACCATCCGCAGAAATGAAGATTAAGTGCATCCTTTTTTTCTGAGTAACCTCAAAATGAAAAGTCCAGTTGCTCACAAACCCCATTGTATCTATTTATCTACATTTTGGTAAGCCTAATCCTCTCATAAGAAGTTACTAAGTCTACAAATCCATTCTAATTCTGCCAAGAAACAACAAAAAAAAAACCTTTTGGAAATGAAAGGTCTAGTACAAGTTAAAAATATTAAAGGTGAGAAACAGAAAACAAATACTTATTTATTTGTTTGCAATTTGACAGATGCACTCTCCCCAAGGCTGGTAAAATTGCAAATTCTACCAAGTTATGGCAGAGAGAACAAAGGTTGTTTTGTCCCAATTGTAAACTGGAGGCTACATCTCTGCATCTTTGTGAACGTTATACAAAAACTCAGTTTTGATACCCAGGTTGAAGCAAACTGGTGCCAAATCAGAATATATACATGTCTACTACCAAGGAGGAAATGTTGCTTCCCACTGCCCCAGAAAGAAAACAAAAATCTAAACCTACTAAGAGGACCACATGGGGCTAAAAATGAAATACTTGGTTTTGGTCCAGGTTACCTACAGGGTCACCTTCTCCCATACAATCCGCCCTGAACACTTAGGGACATCTGGGGGACATCTACTCCAACAAGCCAGAACTCAACTGATGACCATCACCCCAGAGGACCTTTTCATCAGCTGCTTCAAGACCTTCTGGATGAGATCTGACAGCTAAATGAGCTAGCAGAATTTAAGAAGCAATTGAAGACCTATCTTTTCCAGCAGGCCAATCCAGTCAGTTTTTAACTATGAATTTTAAACTCATGTCCTGTGTTTACTGTGTTTTAGCCTTTGTTCAGTATATTTTAATATATGTATTTCATAGAAATACGTTTTAATTTACTTATTTTACATGTTTTATAATTGTGTGCTGTGCCCTGCCTCGAGCTTCAAAGACAGGAGGGTAAGAAATAATAATAATAATAATAATAATAATAATAATAATAATAATAATAAAGCACATCTCCCTGATTTAAGATGAAATTCTTACCCAGTTAGAAAGGTTCTATCCAATATTGATTGACCAGAATTCCACTCATATCATAAGACCTGCCATATTGCTCAAACCTGCTCTCAAGGTGACCTAAACTCTTTAGAACAAATGTGGCGTATGAATGTGCAAGACTAGAATCTACTGATGGATTATCGCAGTTGGAAAAAAAAAAACCCTATAGTCAAACCACACAAGTCCAAAAGCAGTACCCTAGCCATTTCAATTTCAGACTATCCCACTGACATGGCCTGACCCAACATTTGTCACCTAATTAACAGATGTAAAAGTTGTAGCTCCAGTTATTAATAACAGTAGCTGGTATTAACTCAAAATAAAAAGTTCAAAAGGTCTTGACCAAACTATGCCACAACAAGTGTGACAGCTGCTATGAATTTGCATACCTAGTCCTCCACACCTCTGTTGGGAGAAGTTCACTTCCATGTGCAATATAGCTCTCTGAGATCATAAAAGTTCACTTAACAATGTCAAACTGTGCGGTTTTATAAAATCCCCACTTGTTTGCATAAGTCTTTATTGACTCATTGAAGTAGGCCCGTTATGATAGCTTTCCTTGAAACAGCATTGAGGTTTCTTTGTATGTAAGAATTCATATATATATAGAGAGAGAGAGCATGGAGACTCATTAAACAGCAGAAGAAAAGCTGTTCAAGTTTAAAATTATTCTACTCACCAAGATAAACAGTTCTGTTTGCTTATTACATTCTGTCCCAGTTACTACAGCCACATTTAAATGCTACATGCTTAGCTTCCAACTATTATCTTTTAATATATCACCTACATGTCTAAACCTTTAAGCTATCATTTGAAAAAAACAGATTCTTTTATTTACATTTCTGTAGCTTTGGTAAATGTAAACCGCATTCTAAGATACCAGCTAACAAAGTGGGGGCAGGATTACAGTTTTACCTGGGTCCAAGAGCCCAAAAATGCCCCAGACCCAGGCCACAAGTTCACTTGTGGGGGGTAAAGAATGGAAAATAAGTTATGATCATGCCTCAGAATGCCTCTTATAGTTGCTTTCCCTTGTAGCATACATAAATCACCTAGTAGTTCCTATGAGATTTTTCAAAGCCTATCAGAAGTGCTTTGATTGTATATTCCTGCCAGAGATTGAACTGGATGGCCCTTGTGGTCTCTTCTAACTCTATGATTCCATAGTTCTAAGTAATCTTTGAAAACAACATAGAAGAACATAGAACGTTTTGGAGCCCTCCTCCAAAATAGTTGTACTGGAAACACTTGGGGCTGTAATTTGAGAGATGATGCTTATAAAACCATGCATTTAAACTTAATGAGCTGGAACAAGCCTCTGTGAGACTTACATGCAGATACTCTGCCTCTTCTCTAACATAGGCTGGGGTGGGCTTCCGTAGATTTAGTTATGTTTTCACAGAGTGTTGCACGTTACATAAGAAACAGAGATTGTGGTTTATAACTTTCAATAACTTTAGTTACAAGGCAACATCTTAGCTTATAGTGTGAAGACCGCTATAACTGACCGGTGGCTTCCTTTTTGTGGGGCAGTAAACCTTGGATGCCTTGGAGTAATTTTCTTTAAAGTTTTGAAGGAACTGAGCCACCATCTGCCTTTGAAACTAAACCTCAAATCAATGGTCTGATTCATTAAAAAAACTCTTTTGAAAAGGAAAAAGAGCAAATTTCTTTTCCCACCTCTAGAAGAAAACAGTGAGAACACGGCTAGCCCCTGAACCTTGTTAAGGCTCATTCCAGTTCATATGCATTCTGCTCCATTCATTCTAGCATTAAGTGGTAGTTTGAAAGAAAGAATTGTGTCTTCAGATAGGATACATTCTCGCAAGAAACATGTACCTCAGATTTATTCTTTCCTGCTAGTTCATCTATGTAAAATAAGGACTATGACACCTCACTGAGTGCAAGGAAGAGCAGCAAAACCCGTGATGATCAGGGACAATCCCAGGAGAATGAGAGATCATCAGGCTCCCTTCCATTTTTAACGCAGTGAGTTATGCCTTTGGGCTCTAGAGCAAGGCTAGATCCCAGGGACAGAGGACAGTTTCAAAGTGGTTTTTCATTCACCAATAAAACACTAACACACATACAAGGCTACCATATATAACTATAAACACAAAGCAAATATCCAGAAATAGAAGAAGTTTAAAAAAAAACCTAAAAGAAGCTACAATCAGCCTTAAAATATTTCAAAATATACAAGAAGTGTCTGGTAGGGAGGAACTGTGTTATAAGTTTACACATGGCTGGGAGAACTGATGCTTGGCTATTCCGTGCCAATGTGTTTCAGCAATTTATCATTCTGTGAAGCACAATAGGTCACTAGTACTGGAATGCAATAATCAATACCACATTTCAAACATTCCCATTTTTTAAAAACTATGTAGCAAATCCGAGGGGTAAAACTTCTATCTTTCAGCTTCAGTAGACAACCACATCCATATAGACATATACAACATAACCCCAAACTAGCCCATATTGGCTATTGTAGGCCTAGCTGTAATAATTTCTCCAGAATGTCTAAGTCAGGGATCCTCCAAACTAAGGCCTCGGCCCTCCAAAGTAATTTAACTGTCCGCTGCTTGAAACTTTAGACTCAGCATCGCTCTAAGGCTAAATGACTTGAAGGCACACAACAACAACAATCCTAATTAATTTGACTATCTCACCAGTCCAAAGTAGGCTCACACTTTCCATTGAAACACTAGTAAGTTTATGTAGGTTTAAACTATTCTTAATTTTAAATATTGTATGTTCTTTCATGTTTTCTTGCACTACAAATAAGATATGTGCAGTGTGCATAGAAATTTATTCATGTTTTTTCCAACTATAATCCAGCCCCACAACAGTCTTAGGGACCATGAACCAGCTCTCTGCTGAAAATGTTAGAGGACCCTTGGTTTAAGTGATGCACCCATAACCAAGAGATATTGGGAGGGGTAAGGACTTTTTATAAAATGATATATTTTTGTTCATAGAAATCACATTCATTTCCAGTTATTGCCCATTGCAATTTGGGGCCATTCAAATTTTCTCTGAAGTTTTACATGAGAGAAATAAAACACGATACAACAATACACAATTTATACAGTTACATGAAAGCATTAAGAGTGGACTCTAAAATTTATAATTACATTATAATGAATACAGTATACAGGTATACAAGTTACAAACATCCAACTGACAAATGACTCATAAACAGGGGAGAGACAACAGGAAGCGAGAGAAATCTGTCTCTCAAAAGGGAAATTCACTCCTGAGTTATCATGGGGAAAAGGTGTCTCCACTGGAGCTTTCTCGCCGATCCTTGTTTCCACAACATGCCAAATTTTTCAAAATTCAATGATCACAGGGACAGAAAGTGAAGTGAAATCTTCTGAAAAGGGGCACAGACAGCAAATGAACGCTACAGGGGTATTAACTCTTCCCTATGTTATCTAAAGCTTAAAAATATATACTTTTCGCTGGAGTTACACTTTAAAAATGTACCTGTTATGACTTACATACAAATATGCTGCTTTCCCCCCAAAATTAGGACTCAAGGCAACTTACAATTTCAAAAACCAGTAAATCTAAAATATGCAAAACAGTGAACACTAAAATAGAATTAAATTATCAAAATGTAAAATTTAATAGATAAAATTTCTTTAAAACAATTCAACCTAAAACAGTAAAGCACCCTTTGCCCATTCTTCAAAACCTTTCCATTACAAAAAGCTTGCTAGAACAAGCAAGTCTTTGCCTGGCAGCAGAAGGACAATAGGGAGGGGGGCCATTCTGGCTTCCCCGGACAGGGAGTTCCAGGATCCAGGAGCAGCCACCAAAGGGGCCCTCTATTTTGCCCTTACCAAACACGCTTGTAGTTGTGGTCGTGGTACCGAGAGAAGGACCCAGGCAAGATCAGGGAGATATGGTCAGCCAGATATAACCAAGACTTCAGCCATATAAGGCTTTCTAGGTCATGACCAGCACTATGAGTTGTGTTTCAAAACAAACTGACAGGCAGTGGAACTGTTTAAACAGAGAAATAGTATGATCCTTGTAACCTTAATACTATGGCTGGAGCCATTTATACCAGCGGACGTTTCTAAACATTTTTCAAAAGCACTTCCACATAGAACATATTAGAGTAGTCAAAACAGAATGTAACTAAGACCACTGTGGCCACATCTGATGTTTCAAGGAATGGGTGCAGTTGGCATACAAACTTTAAATGTGTAAAAGCACTCCTGGCCACAAAAAAAATCTGGGCTTCCAAGTTCAAAACTCAGTGCAGTACTGCCCCAAACTGTGAATCTATGTCTTCAGGGGAAGTGTAAACCCATGTAACACAGGCCGAATTTTAATTCCCTGTTGTGCTTCTAAAAAGACATATTGTATGACTTGCATGCTACACAAATGAAGATGGATAGAACTGTGTTATAAAACAAGGAGCATTCCAAGGTACTGCTGGCCCAAAACAGCTTTATGGAGGGAAATGGGGGTTCAGGTTTGGAAGAATTAGCAGAAATTGTCATCCTGTCCAGTTCTTCCAAGAAAAACCAAGACAAAGGTCATATAGGACACAATGCAAGGCTGCTTGAATTCCATAGCCTCTTCATATACCTGAATCATATTTAGGACAGGATACAAATGTCCGAAATAAGTAAATGAATAAATAAATAATGTTACTGAACATTTTGTGTTGAAGAAAAGCATGGCAAAAACAACACAAATAATGTTTCATCCGAAAAAACTGTAAGAGTCAAATGTTCAAAGACGTTTCTTTAATTACTTTACCTTCTACTACTTACACATCCACTATGGATGGAGGTAAGGCACTCAAACTAATCAGCTAGGTTTTAGTCACTTTTCATATATCATAATTAGAGAGAGAGAAAGGGGTTTTCACCAGCTGATATCTATGACAGTATTAACAGTTGTTAAATGTACAAGTTCTAAGGAATTGCAATGTCCCAATGTCACACCCCAGAGAAAATAACTAGAAAAAAATAGTAAAATGCTGTATCATGAACTGATTACAACAATGACGAATGCTGGAGTTCCCAATAAGCTTTTAGCTATTACTTTATGAAGAAAGTTTTATAAAACTACAGGGGACTTTAAATCTTTAAAACGTGTCTCACTGATTTATCATTAATAGAAATAACATTTAAACTCATTGGGGAAATAATAAATTGAGAAAAAGAATGTTAGCTTCATTTTTATTGTTTTTATATTTGCTAGAGTCTCTACAGAGTCAGTGGTACAATTGCACTCTGCATGTGTACAGCTGTAAGGGTTAAGGGTGTTTGGAAGGGTTTCTGAGATAACACTCATTTTTCAACTCGTTTGTTGAACTGGTACTTAACAAAAAGAAAAGTATATTGTTAAATTACAACATTCAACAGCAGTAATTTTTCCTACAAGTCTTTGGCTCCATCTGCTGACTTTTAATGCTAGAAATAATTGACAAGGTAAGCAGCTTAATTTTTCACTGAGTTGTTTAACCACCACCAACAAAAGCTCATCCTAAATTGTCAAAATATAATTATTTGAAATAGGTGGCATCCCTGTTTCATTTAAGAACAAAACTCAAGTATCGAGAAGAAAAATTCTCAAAAGAAATATAGCTGAAAAAACTTTCCAGTAAGTTAAGCCATCAGAACTTAGGAACTTTCTGCAGATAAACCAACCTTGCATCCACACTGCAGAATTAATGCAGAGTGACACTATTTTACTGCCATGTTTCAAGAGGCCTCAATGAAAAAAATGTTTCAATACTCATCACTAAATTGGGGGGGGGGGGTCATTTCTAAAGTGTTCTTAAAATATTGTAAGGGGTCGGTATCAAAGCTATTACAATATAACTAAATTTTAATCACTTTTGCGTTATGTAATTGCACAGGAGGAGAGCTTCTGCGGCTCCTTTTTCCCTCTTTTTAGAGCTATCGGGATGAAACTTGCTACAATGGTAGAGCATATTTATTTACCACTTTCCTACCCCCTCCACGTGAGTTTCAGAACGTTTCACACGTTCACTGATTTTTGGGGATTTTAAAAAGTTTTTATGAAAAACATTTGAATTTTCAATTATACAACATAACCAGGGCATCATTCAGAAAGATTTGGACATCCACTGATTTTTAGGTGATTTTAACCAATATAAACTTAACAGTATTATTTCACTGGAACACCCCAGGGGCCATCCAGTCCAACACCCTTCTGCCAGGCAAGAAAAGTACAGTGAAAGAACCCCCAACATCCAGCCTTTGAAATAATAATAATAATAATAATAATAATAATAATAATAATAATAGAAAACCTACCTCACAGGGTTGATTCGTCTACCAACAATCCCTTTTATCTCAAAATCCTTTAGAAAATACAGACAGGTTTTTCCCCACCAAAACTTTCAGGGTGAAGGAGGTGGCACAAGCAGAATTCTGGGAAATGTAGTTTGGGAAGGCAAGGACCCTGTGACACAGAATTCAAAAGGCCTCACTATAAACTACATTTCCCAGAATTCTGCTCTTTCTCGTGTTAAAGCCTCAATGTGAGTGTGGTTTCTGCCTGTCTCTCTCTGGGCTGGCCATATGCAGGAGGGACTTCTTCCATCTGCCTGCCCACTTTAGGGAAAAAGCAGGGCTATTCCCTCCTCTCTGGCCTCACCATCCTTCTCAGGGCTCTTTGAGGGAACCAAATCTGGCCCTTTTGGGGCAGATGCGAGGCCCACAACAAAGACCTGGAGCCATTTACGAGACTTACATAACTCATCTAAAAGTCATAGGTCAGTGTTTTGAATCTCAAGTTTATTATGTGGGTGCTGTCAGTGTTTCTTATTATTGAATTGTTTGTATGAATCTTACAAAATAGATACAACAAATGAGGCACAAACAAAATTTTGCACAGCCCTACTCAATAGTACAGAAGCTTGAGGTCAATAAATACTGACTGCCTCAGTATCAACAGCAGTTATGATAAGACTACAAAACCCCTTTGCAGTACTGAACAGTGCTCGCTACTTACTTGCCTTCACACATTTTTTTTGTTTTTATGTAGCAAAAGGTAACAGTCCATGACTGCCCTATCATCTGTTTCTTTATCTGATTAAAGGCTTCAGTCCAGCCATCGGAGCTAAAATTCTTCTGAGCTAAAACCCTGACCCAATGTTGCTTCCACACATGAACTGTCCTGGTTTTAGACCCCTCAGGTAGGCAAAGCGTGCTTCACCTAGTTATGCCATATTTGTTTACTCATTTAAGCCCTGTATCCTTGTATAGTAGATGGTTATTAAAAATCAAGTTGGGAGTGCTGTGGCTTTAGCTTTGAATATGCTTTCAATTGGTTTTTACAGATTTTAACTGTGATTTTTTTTAATACCATTGATATTTAATTCTGTTTTAATGTTTGTATATTTGTAGATTTTAAAGTGCATTGAAATGCTTATAATGTAAGCTGTGTTGCGTTTGCTTTGTGAAGAGAAAAAGCTGGCTATAAATAAACATAGTAGTAGTTGGTAGTAGTAATAGCTGAGTGACTCAAAGTGCCATACCAGAAAACCAGTTTTAACAATGTAAGAGAGTAATAGATATTTCAATAGACTAAGACATATTAAACAATTTGAAATTTCAAAACAAGATATTTTAAAACGAACTGCAAGCACCTGCTTAGAGTAAAACAACTACATCCAAAAGTTCTAGCAGGTGTTGTTTTTTACTTGATGACTGAATGACACCTGTATTTGGTGCCGAGGATGGCGTTCCATAATTGGGATGCTTAAGCAGCTAAGGCTCTCTCCCACATCTTTCCACAATTCATTGCTCCCACTCATAAGGCAAAGGTTGGGGCCTCTTGGACAGATCTCAATTCCCAGATAAGCAATCTTTTAAATACTGATGATCTTAAGGTGATATTGTAATTTAGCCAACCATCTGGTTGAATTACATCATATTCAGGGCAGTGACTGAGGTGACTTTGGACAAAACCTATGAACTTGACTGGAGACTTTTAGCCTTTCGGGTGACTGCAGCTGCCAACATCTATCATTATTCATATTTCTGGTCAGACCTGGTGGGAGCTGCAGTTCAACAACATTTAAAGGGCTAAATATTTTCTACCCCTATCCAGAGTTTTAACGATCACTTTTGTTCAATGCCATCACTTCACAATGTATTTTAAAGAAAGGTCTTGGTTTCCTTTAAACACTTTCAAAAGTACACTATACATTCTGAACTGAAATTCAAAAATGTATTTTTCAGTTGTAAGTGGCTCCTTGTTGAAGTTCAATTTTGGAACGATAATTAAGCACAATAATTAAGAAATTCCTATTTTGGGTCTGCAATTGATATTGGTCCATTGTCTGGAATTTACAAAGGAGTTTGTAGTTGAGGTAGAAAATCCCCCCAAGCACATATCAAATTGTTGTTGTGTGCCTTCAAGTCATTTCTAAGTTATGGCAACTCTAAGGTGAATCTATAATGGTGGTTTCTTGGCAAAATTTGTTCAGAGGGGGCTTGCCTTTTGCAAACCCTTTGAGACTGATAGTGTGATTTGTTCAAGGTCACTCAATGGGTTTCCATAGCTAAGCATCAATTTCTCCAGAGTCATAATCTGACACTCAAACCACTATATTACATTGGCTCAATATCACTTTAAAAACTTAAGATGATTTATTTGGGTGTTTCGGTTGTTACCCACCCACACAGTAGGCAGTGATAGTCCCTCTAATCAAAGTGCTGTTGCCACCCCCACCACCATGTCTTGTAAGGCATTAGAAATGACTAGAGACGGACTTCCTCCCAAACCCACTCATTTTTAAGAAGTTAAGTGGACCTTGAAAATGTCACAAGAAGTTGCTATGAGAAATGAGTGAAGCGGGTTTTGCTGCCTTCTGTAGGATTCATTTTTGGTTCAGTTGCTTGAATAATTTGGTGCTATTTGAACTAAGGGCACTTCATTCACTTATCTGCTGATAGGCCACTATTCTCATTTTAATGCAGACTTATATATGGCAATGTGATATATAGCTGATTGTGAAAGGATTTCTTCCAGGTTTATATTTCTAAAATTCTCTTTAAAACAGTTTCACTTGGAGAAAAATTCTCATCCTCTCTGGGAAGCAAGATGAAAAAGATTTAAATATTGTGTGAAATGTTATGATGTAGTAATGACATTGCAACATAAGGCTATTTCTCTTCCCACTTTGCTTTAATGCTCCTTTCCAAGGTAAAAAATATCACAATACAACACAAAAGCAGACATGTTTTACGATATAACCATAAAAGTTATTATTCCTGTAGTATCAGTGCATCTCACCAATATTAAAATGCTTAAATCACACACCAACTTGTCAAGTAGAATCTGTTCACATTTTACAATGAAAGTACTATAAGACAAGAAATAAAAGAGTAATCCTAAATTGAATTAGGAAACTTCAGAGTCAACACAGCTGGGAAATAAAAATGGAGATCTATTGAGGGCAGAACCAAGTAAAACAAAACATTATTTTATTGTTTCTATTAATAATTCTGTCTCATCTTCCCCCTCACCTCTTATTGGGGGTTCCAGAAGGGTTTCTTCTTGTATCTACCCCTCCCCCCTTTTGTTTCATGTATATTATTTATGCTACAAGTATATCTTACAATCTTCCCAGGATTGTTTTTTCCTTCACTTACTATCCAATAATTTTAAACTGTCTTTTCTTGAAGGCCTTCACTAAAAAAAAAAAAAAAATAATCTGACCTTTTCACGTTTTCCCCCAGGCTGTCATTTGTCCTTCATGGTATTTTCTTTCTTTCTTTATTTCTTTCTTTCTTTCATTCATTCATTTTTGTTTTGTTTTCGATCTTCATATATTGGTGATGTGGGTGCTTTATTTGACTGACCTTATCACTAAAATAATTGTCATTACCACCTGTGAAACATCTCTTTTGCTTCCATTTTTTTTCTTTTGGTGTCAGAAAAGTGGTGTTTAGACTAACAAGATGATGATGGTGCTCGTGATGATAGCAACAACAATGGACAACAATAACAATTTGGCTCCCTAATCATGTTCTTTTCTTCAGTGTGAACTACCTTGAATTATCTTACTTTGAGTCTTATTCATGTCTCTCTTCTTAGTTTTGTCCTAAATTGCATTTCACACTGTTACAATGTGCTTTACATTTGTGTTTTGATTGTGTTGTTCTCCACCTCATGACGTTAGGAGAGGCGAGTAACAAATAAAATTTATTATTACTATGGTGATGATGAAGATGTTTGACAAACCTTTGTTACTAGTTTATGTAAGTCTTCATCCTCCTACCATTATACCTTTCCTCTTAGCTTTTCAACTCACACACCATTATTTTCTACTCATATTTAAGTTGTGATCCACTAAAATCCCTAGATCCTTTTTCTCATGTACTGCTTTCAAACCAGATGTCTCCCATTCTAAACTGGTGCATTTCATTGTTCTTGCCTAGATGTAGTATCTTATGTTTATCTTTGTTGAAGTTCATTTTGTTTTTGGAGATCAGCGAGTATTTGAATACTCTGGTCTCCTGGAGTCCTAGTCCAGCCTTCAAATCACTATATCAGTCTGGCCCTGTAGTTGATAAAAACCTTCCTAAAACAGAGAATGTCTCATATAGGGGGGAAGAAGAAGGCAACTTTTATCAAATGTACAGCACATATAAAAACTAGCTATTTCCAGCCATTGGACTCCTCTGAGTAGAAATGTTTATGGAAGGTTTCTAATCCAATAAAACATGGCAAAAGGAGGCATTTGTTTGTGACATGCGTTCAGTAGCTGTGCAGATGCACTAGGAGACTCTACAGCTGTCGCAGTGTCCAACAAAAAGCCTTCACTTCACTTTCTATAGCTAGCAACATTCTATTGGGAACTCCACACTAGTGCTGTTAGTGCCAGTGGAAGGAAGTATTCAATGCAACTCAGACAAGTACTTTCTGTTGTTGTTAATGCGCCTTCAAGTTACTTCTAATTTATGGTGGCCCTAAGACAACTCTATCATGCAGCTTTCTGGGGATGAGAGTATATGACTTGCCAAAGGTCTCCCAGTGGGTTTCAGTGGTTGAGAGTAGAATCAAGCCGTGGCATTCAGAATCATAGGCTAATGCTCAATCCTGTCTGAAAAATTAAGCTTGGTCTGCCTAAACTGGGTCAACTCTGTTTGCATTTGCAAGGAAGACTGCCAGGAGATATTGGAGGTCACCACTTCTCAGATTACTTGATGTGAGGGACTACCAATTATATTGTTTAAAGTAGCCAATGGCAAACCATTTATTAAATCTTGCCAAGGAAACCAATGGGAGGATCACCATAAGATGGAGGTGACGCAAAGGCACATAACAACAACAAAACAGCACAATACTAGATTTCCTACATAAATGATCTGCAGAACTCCCCTCAAGTTAAAGGTCTTACTCCAAGAAAATGCGAATAATATGCCATCCCAACATTCCTGATGACACCCACAAGTAATATATTCTACTATTTGGAGTGCATTTCTATATTTAGAGGTTATTCCATCTATTATTGGTAAATCTTTGGATTTATATTCATCTGGGTCAGACTATTATACAATTTTGACAGTAGGCCTTTAAAACTTGATTGACACAAAGCTCTTAAAAGACTACAAACCCCTTGCAATGTCAAAAAGGTACAAATTGATAAAACAGTGATCTATTTTCCTCAATGGCATTGCAGATCTTCTCATCAGAGATTTAAATGAAACCCAATTCAACTTTTCTCTGTCTGGAGAACTTGTTTCTTGGGTTCAATCTCAATTCCATCCCTACAACATACAAGTGTAACAATTAGGCTTGGTTGATTAAAAAAAAATGGTTCAAAGCTCATTTCGGATATGGGGGGCACTGGTGGTTCAATTCGAAATTGAATTCCAAATTCCCCCCCCCCAAAATCGGAACTTTCTGAACTTTCCAAAATTTACGAATCACTTCGTTAATGGCACATGCGATTGCACAATACACAACTCTTAGGCAACTCACAACAAACAAAAAAAGAAAAAAAGAAACAGCTCTGAGAGCTTATGGGCCTTTTGAGCAGATTTCACCAGTTAGGGAAGTATAGGCACTAGGCAGGAAACTATGGGATTTCTAGTGTCTTCTTAGGCAATTCACAGCAAACAAACAAAGAAAAAAAGAAATGGCCCTGAGAGCTTTATGGGCATTTTGAGCAGGTTTCACCAGTTAGGGAAGTATAGGCAGGAAAGAAACTATGGGATTTCTAGTGCCTTCTTAGGCAAGTCACAGCAAACAAAGAAAAAAGAAACAGGCAGGCAGCCAAGCACAGCTAGCAACAGCCCTTCTCCCAGCCCTTCTTCTTTTCTGCTTGCTTGCCTGCCATGCTCTTTTTCCAACCTCCCTTCCCTTAGTCTTAGTCTTTCTCTTTCCCTTCCCCCTTCTCTCTTCCCCCTTCTCTCTTCCCAGCTCTGAATGAGCCTCTGAGCTATGTGCTCCCTTTTATATACAGCAATGGCGGCCAGTGCTGTAACCCCTCCCCTCCTCAAAACTTCTCCCCTGATTGGCTGGGAGGGGAGGCAAGGAGCCTCCCAGCATCCCAGCAGGATAGAAGGCTAAAAATACACTGAATCATTTCCAACTCACTTCCCGAGTCATAACAACATAAATGGCAGAGAAAGCTTTGGAAGGGCAAAGGGACTTCCGTGTTTTTAAAATGCTTTAAAAAGGTAATTTTAATGAAATTATTACGAGTAATGAGTAATCCGATGTGGCTCTATCCATGCCTAGTAACAATACTATTACAAAAACACCCCTCACAAGTTTCTGCAACACCTTCTCTCTAAACCGTTCAAAATGTGGGTAACATCACTGAATTACATTACAAATTGAATGCAAACTATGTTCTCTCAGCCTCAGAACTATCCCATCCTCATTTTGAAGGGACTGAGGGAGTACAATTCAGTTCAGGAAGAAAAGCATCAAGATTATTTTCTAACAGAAAATCTGCATCTTAGGGCACCTATTTGTAAAATGCTAACTCAATATTTAACCATAGTGTCCATGGAAATCCACTGGGTGACCTTGAACAAGTCGCACTTTCAGCTTCAAAGGAAGGCAAAGGCAAACTCTGAACAAAATGTGCCAAAAACCTCCTTCTGATAGGCTCACCTTAGAAACAACATAGATGATAACTTGAAAGCACAGAACAGCAACATGAAGTACTAACAGAAATGCCTCTGAACATGAATTCTGTCATAATTACAGATAACAATAAAGAATGTATTTGTGTTCAAGAATTCAGTGACTAAAACAGAAAACCAAATGTCGCTTTCTTTTCTGCACATTTTTAAACAGAAATAGTGAGATTCCATTCTAAACATCTTTATGGATGCCTTTTGAAAGTACTCTTTAACAGTACTTCAGATGTCTCCCTGGTCTGTGAAGATATTTAAGACCCAGTCCTGTCAAAGTATGAAGTACTGTGCATGTCTGACCAGTGTTAAATCGTTGTGGTCTGTTGGGCTAGTTAAGAAAGGTTCCACTACTCAATGAATCTGAAGCCTGAACAACAGAAAGAGAGACAATAACATTGACAAGTCAAACATTAGTATAGCAAAATAAGCTTTAAACTCTATCTATACCAGTTATATTGGAATGAAGTATTCATTCTCTACTGCACCTCCAGTTAATTACTTTTACTTGAACTGGCTTGAGTAACATCTGGCCTCAGAAAAAGCATATGGTCCTAGACGGACATTGCCCTTTTTTACTTTCCCCCAAACTTCCAGGAGAGGAAATTCTGCTTTTCAATAGGCTGCGCTCTAACACCACCAGATGGTTTAACATCAATAATACTTCTATAAACAAACGTTTTTTCCAGCTACTCCCATTGGTTTTTGGCAATCTGTACAGTCCCTAAAGATTACCAGGGATATAAAATTGACCCCTGGAGCCAACAGGGAGCCAAAGCACAGTTGAATCACTCCACCTTTGCCTTCTACAGGAAGGGAAGGCCATACTCAGACTGCACTTCCAGGAGCTGACAGAGTCCTGACCTTGGTACTCAACAAGTTCTTGTCATATTGGCTGGATGCACTTTATTTCTTTGTTTTTCTTGGCTGGGGAACATAAACTGGAAGAAAGATGGCTATTTGGCAGAGACACAAACTTGAGATGCTTCAGCCAAGAATCAAATGATATCAGGGGGTGGCCATGTTTCTGACATGATCTGCCCCCTTCTCAATTGCACATCCCTGCCTTGAGCAGTATAAAAGATGTAATTCAAATAGGAGAAGGCTGAAATGAGAAACCAGGCTAGCACTAGAAAGCCAGTCAGGTTTAAATGGGGAGCACCATGCACAACTGGATCAATTCACATTCCACTCCCAGAGTTGTCTCTATTTTACTTAAAGTAAAAGCATAAGCACCTTTGTTTCACTAAACTAAGAAAAACCTAAGAAGGTATTTGCATCTTTAATTTAATAACAAAAACTATGCACTAGAATCTGAACAAAAGAACAGGAAGGACTGACGGACCCAAATCATGCACTGGTAGCAGTCTTTTGAAATATCTGATATCCAAAGTGGAGGAATGATGGAAAGCAAGCACAGTGACCAGGGTAATATAAACACAATCCACTCACTTGTCAAAAAGAAATTTGAAAGGGCATTAATTTGGAAGCACTCCCATTTCAAGAAAAATGGTTACTGGGTACAAACACTCCTCAAATCCCAAATTTGGGAGAATTCCTAAGCTCTTTATTGAAGCTGTTCTAGGAAGACTCAACCAGTGACATAAGGAAAGGAGGATTATTTAGAGATAAATACCAAGTTAGCATGCATTTCTTTATAGGTATGTTCTTATGAACAGAATAGTTTTACAAATCGCAGTTATGAATATCAGATTGTGCCAAAAAATGGCTTGTATCCATGCTCCAAATCATTTTCCTACTAGATTATTTCCAGCTAAAAGCAAGCAAACAGATCCCCTGGAATCATGACATGCAGTTGTTTTCAAATTTACCATATGAAGAGTTAATAAAAGCAGTGACCAGGCCATTCCTTGCTGGAAAAGACTGCATTAAATACACAAGCACAGGAGATGCAACGTATGGTTTATATTAGTGGTGTTCAGCTTGGCGGCGCTCCCTCTAGCTTTCTTTCCTTCTCCTCTGACCAAGAAAAAGAAACAAACTATCTATATGTGTTGTCGAAGGCTTTCATGGCCGGAATCACTCAGTTCTTGTGGGTTTTTTCGGGCTATATGGCCATGTTCTAGAGGCATTTCTCCTGACGTTTCGCCTGCATCTATGGCAAGCATCCTCTACCTCTGAGGATGCTTGCCATAGATGCAGGCGAAACGTCAGGAGAAATGCCTCTAGAACATGGCCATATAGCCCGAAAAAACCCACAAGAACTGAGTATCTATATGTGTATAGTGGAGCTCTCCCATTCTGAACCTTAAACCTGGTCCTGAGCAAAAGAAGTCCTTCAAGTCAGCCCACATCTCATTAATGAGGCAAAACTGCCCCTTAGACACAAAAATAAAAGGTAACAAAAATAACCTACATTACATCACATGCCACTCATCCAAATCACAAATGAAATGCATTTTATAAAAGTTCAAAACATTAATCTAATTTGCCTTTTATATTTATGTTTATTTTGCAAGCGGGATAAATGTAGGACATTTTATTTTAAGTTTTAAAAATTACACAAGAAATATTAAATCTTCTGATCAGCATTTCCATTGAGATAGTGCTGATCAGCTCATCTGATCAGAACTTCCATTGAGATAGTGCTGATCTTTGTTAAGGTGAAAAATGAAGCATGGTATCTGGGGAAAGTTCAACATGATTTCTCTGCCCTAAATAAAGACATATGAACAACAATTACAATATCAGGTTTAGATTTAATCTAATTTTCACTTTCAGTTCATTGCTGCCATAGCCATCAGAATAGCATTTTTAACCAAAATCTAGCAAATCCTACACCAGCAATGAACACTGAACTAATAATGAACTCAAACCGGAAACTAAAAAGCAACTTTAAAAAATACGCAACAATTACTTGAAGTTCGTTTTGACATTTACATTAGTTGTGTGATTTCTTCTTCCCATATATTAGCATTACTATTCTCCTACTAGTTTTTACCACTCAATCAAGATTTAATGAACTGGCTTTCACTCTGCAAATCAAGAGCTGAAACATATAAAACAAAGTAAAACAAGGCTCCCATAGAACTCCTTACATCAGAACTTTCCACAAATGACAAAAGATCTGAAAACCTCACAGAGCCACAATGGACAAGGAAGGAACAGAAGAAGTCTTACGAAAACAAATGAGAGTGGAATGAGAGCATAGCTGTGATCTTGGGAAACATATTCAGTTCAACAGGGTCTGTGCAAAAGGGTCTGTGCAAAAGAGGTTCTTGGCATGCTGTCATCTTCTATAAATACTTGCAACAAAGGGGGCTCCAGATTCCTTTTTCTTTTTAAACAACATTCGATTATAACTTTATCTTAAAATCTATTGCACCAACAAATAAATGCCTAGGAAGCTGCATGCCAGCCACTCTTGAAGGAATGGAACCACACACTATGATTGTTTGCCCAGAACAAGTAGATACACAGGCATCAGCATATATTGCTGGGTTGGCAGGACAGACCCATCACTGAACTAGAATATGTTTCTCATTAAATTTTAACAGTCCCTAGTGTACGATAACTCTGACTCAGACAAAATCAGCTTGGAGTAATATAGAGATAAAGCATCGTGAATAAGATGCACATTCAACTAAAGCAAATCAAAATGAAGTCATTATAAAATTGACTATTAACACCTCACCTCTAGAACAGGCCGCCTCTTCAGGCATCATTCTTCCAAGACTTTACAGTTTATGAGACTTTCTACAATTTTACTGTTTCCCCCTTAGTCATTACAAGCATATACAAACAAGCAAGTAACAACAAAAGAATGGTGAAAAACATCACATTAGGCAATATGGAATCCTAAGAGAATATTTGGTGAAAGCCAGTATAAGAAGAAAAAGGTTAAGATAGGTTTTCTAAAATACTTCATTTTAATTTGCAAATAGTTGCTATAATCTCCACTAATCAAGGTTTAATGTTAAATGTCAAAATAATTGAAAAATCCAATTTCAATAAACACATATGGATAGCTGGGTAGTAAGGTAGGTAGATACGCATACTTTCTTCTCTTTTCCAGAATTTTTAACCTATGAAGTTCACCCACATCTCTTAAAGCTACTAATTTGTATTCAAGTAACTCAGTGGAACTCCTGAGGAATCTGTACAAGGACCAAGTAGCAACAGTCAGAACTGACCACGGAACAACAGACTGGTTCAAAATTGGGAAAGGCGTACGGCAAGGCTGCATACTCTCATCCAATCTTTTTAACTTGTATGCAGAACACATCATGCGATGTGCGGGGCTTGATGAATGCAAAGCTGGGGTGAAAATTGCTGGAAGAAACATTAACAACCTCAGATATGCAGATGACACCACTCTGATGGCCGAAAGCGAGGAGGAGCTGAGGAGCCTTCTAATCAAGGTGAAAGAAGAAAGCTCAAAAGCTGGGTTGCAGCTAAACATCAAAAAAACCAAGATTATGGCAACAAGAATGATTGACAACTGGGAAATAGAGGGAGAAAATGTGGAGGCCATGACAGACTTTGTATTTCTAGGTGCAAAGATTACTGCAGATACAGACTGTGGCCAGGAAATCAGAAGACGCTTACTTCTTGGGAGGAGAGCAATGTCCAGTCTTGATAAAATAGTAAAGAGTAGAGACATCAGACTGGCAACAAAGATCCGCCTAGTCAAAGCCATGGTATTCCCTGTAGTAACCTATGTGAGAGCTGGACCTTAGGGAAGGCTGAACGAAGGAAGATCGATGCTTTTGAGCTGTGGTGCTGGAGGAAAGTGCTGAGAGTGCCTTGGACTGCGAGAAGATCCAACCAGTCCATCCTCCAGGAAATAAAGCCCGACTGCTCACTGGAGGGAAGGATACTAGAAACAAAGTTGAAGTACTTTGGCCACATCATGAGGAGACAGCAAAGCCTAGAGAAGACAATTATGCTGGGGAAAGTGGAAGGCAAAAGGAAGAGGGGCCGACCAAGGACAAGATGGATGGACGGCATCCTTGAAGTGACTGGACTGACCTTGAAGGAGCTGGGGGTGGTGACAGCCGACAGGGAGCTCTGGCGTGGACTGGTCCATGAGGTCACGAAGAGTCGGAGACGACTGAACGAATGAACAACAACAACTCAGTGGGAGGAGAGCAGAGGAAATCTCATCTCTCTCTACTGAGTAATTTGAGTGCAAATTACTTTGGTACTTTTAACTCAATTTGCAGCAGTTGGAAGTGCAATAAGGATGAAAAGGGAAAGTGGGAGGAAGAGGAAAAACTGGGACATTGTAAGAGCTTCTGGAAAAAGTGGGATGACAGAGAATTAATTGTGACTGTTCTTGCCAAATTCGGACAATTGAAAAATATGCTCATATCCTATAACAAACTGGTGGGAGGGAAGTTGATGAAGTTGCTGCCATGAACCCTAGGGGGCATGAAGTGCCTTTTAAAGTAAAACAACAGCAACAGCAACAGCAACAGCAACAACAGCAACAGCAACAGCAACAACAACAACAACAACAACAACAACAACAACGGTGATATCTATTTGGAGCAGGCCTCTGAACTTCTGGGAGTTATTGTTGTTTATTCGTTCAGTTGCTTCTAACTCTTCGTGACCTCATAGACCAGCCCATGCCAAAGCTCCCTGTCAGCCGTCACCACCCTCAGTTCCTTCAGAGTCAAGCCACTCATTTCAAGGATACCATCCATCCATCTTGCCCTTGGTGCCAGACATCCATCCAGTCAGTGAAAACAGGACTTGGGGCTGACTGTAGTTCAGATCACGAAATTCTTATTGCACTTCTGGGAGAGGCACTTGTAATATCAAGACTTAGGGAAGATTCCCTATCTCAATTTAAATGAAGAACTAGGGATAGAAAAATATTTGAAAATATTAAGTCTAGAGATGATTTACCAAGAACCTCAACAAATGCGACCCCCTCCCCCTGCCCCCTTGTTTAAAGATGGAGTTCCACAGAGCCCATCATACGATGCAAGACTACTTCCAATGATCACCCTGTGGGACTTGTTTTAAAAATGCGTTTAAAGTGTGTAGAAACAGAAGTTTTAAGTGTTGGGTAGCAATCATCTTCAGAGTTCCCAATTCGCACAGAAACAGGTAAAGGCACTAATTTAAATGTGGGATGTGAACTGTCAGATTTCCTGTGCTACATCGTTTTAGTGATGTTAAAGAGTGGGCATTCTCTTGGGCAATCTCGAAATCAGCCTCAATGCTTCTTTTCTCACCAGTAATCCTCTTGCATGAAACTTCTACAGTATTTTTTAAAACATAATTTATTTTTCAGAAATTACACAATTTTGATATATCACCACTTAGCTGTGCCTATATCCCCCCCTTTTAGACCTACATGACATACTTCCACATTTTCAAAATATTCCTTTTTTTAAAAAAGAAGAAAATTGCAGAATAGGCGGAGATTACACTCACCCATGTGATAACTCAGAACAAAGATAATTACAGTAGAAATGAACAAAAGTACATTGCAGTGAAAATATTATCCATTTTCCTTAGAAGCAGAATGGAACACTATGGTAAGAAGACGATCTCCCCCTCTCCCCCCACCCCCATGGGATAATTTCCAAGTGTCAGGAAACTTTGATAAGGAGAATTGTCTCTCAACAAGAACACTGATATTTTAGATTATTCGGCATGTAAGACTGTTGCGTGTGCATGGGTAATACACCTCCCTCCAGTTAACCAAGAAGACACATACACAAATGGGTTAGAGTAGAAAATGGCCACGACTTGTTGACTGATTATAGGAACAAGGGTTGGCAGCCATGCATGGGTCCTGGATCAGGGGTCGGGTGGCCCGCTGCTGTCAAATGTTGCTTACACAACTGGGGCGATAAACCAGCCAAAACCATGGCCCCATGCCACATGCCAAACACGGAGTTGTGGTAAGAGACAACAAGCTAACAACAAGACAGGCTAACAGACCACCTAAGACAATCAGCATGCAGGGTGGGAGGGATGGAAAAGCTGAAGTTGGTTCAGTGCCTGCTGGAAGGCCTCAGGCAGCCTTAAGTAGGCTCCCCGGGCAGAAGAGAGAGCTGGCCACAGCCAGGCCCAAAACGGGGTGGGGCGAGCCCAACCATTGGCCAGCTGGCCCTGCTGGTGGGGAACATTCCCACCACCCAAGCCACCCAGGGGGCTTCTGGGAAGAAGAAGCCCCGAGGCCCAAGATGGCGGCGAGGACACCTTTCGCCACAACACGCTCAGCCCAGTAAATCGGGCCAAGCCATCCATTTTCTACACAGCGATTTTCTGTGCAGAAAGTACTGCTTTCTGTGCAAAAAAAAAAAAAGGGGGGGGGGGTTCACACAGAAAACTATCAAACTCTGAATAGTCTACAAAAACTGCAAGATTCTGAGCACTTCTTACATTTCTCACATCAGGAAGAAAAGTGTAGTTTTATAGGTCTTAGAGTATGGGGACAAAATTTATGAAGACTTGCATCCCTAACAAGAACCTATAGGGAAACTCCTGCTAGATCAAACCACAGGCACAAAAGCAACCTTCGATTCATGCTTCTCAACAACTGATACACAGAGGCATACTGCCTTCAGTTCTAGAGGGAAAATATACCTTCATAAAATATTACTTTTATGAATATACAGTAGCCCCTTCACTTCTATTGTCCACTTAGATGCTCAAGACCCTCATGGAAATGAAGAAAATGTTAATATTTCTACATTTTTTTTCCTTAGGTAACACCTCACACACCATATGCACATACACAATCTAGTGATTGTGGCAGAGAAGGAGTGGTGACAAGGAAGAAAGCCTCTCCCATATCCCAGAGATTGGAACCAAAATTATTGTTTGCCAATCTCTAGTAACACAATTAAGGAAGCAAAAGAACAGGTTTTTTTCTGCAGTTGGCCCACAGAGGAAGTGAATAGGATCCCACTGGTGATGGGCATGCAAGGTGGCAAGTTGCACACCATTGCTATAGATCATTGCTTCCCAGTCTGTAAAGTAAAGACAGTGATGACAGCCCAGTCTAACCAGTCAAGAGGTCATGCCAAAGTTTCTGAAATGACTGGAATAATATGCAAAAGCATTCATTTCCCCACGTCCTCTCATGTCTGAGGAGTTGGAAATGCTCCACTGGATGTCATCACTCAGCAACTTTAAAGAGGCAGCAACAGCATACTTGTTACACCATGTGCAAACACTTAATTTATTAACTTGGATATGTGGCAGTTTAAAGATTTTAATGGTCATTAAGATAATCCCAGGGGTCAGCCACAACTGTGTTATCATCACATTTTCACAGTACACATTTTAGGCTAGAGCTCCTTAATATAAATTTCAAGTAATGTTGGGCAAATAGTATTAAATTGCATCATTGGAAAACTGTTTGCTGCGTCAAAGGTTTTAACCAACATGCACACACTTCTCTCATTGCAGTTCCAATAATCATCCCCAGATGGCAATTTACATAGGGAACAGTGTAAAGGAATCCATGTGCTGCTGGCGTTCTCAACCTCAATCAGAAAGTATGGGCGTTCGAGAATGTCACTGTTTATTTTTAATTGCTCTGTCCCTCCTTTGCACAAGTTCAAGCGGTCACAGATGTCCAAGTCTATTAGCAGAATAGGTACGAGATGCTACTTTATTTGCTGGGAGGGTTCCTTGAATTTGGAAAGCAGCTGTTTTGCAATGTCCCCAATGCCCAGTGGGCACCAGCCGTCAATCTCAGTTAGCAAAGGGTCAGGGCAAAGAAAGGTCAAGGAGTGTCGTGATCCACAGTATGTTAGAAAAACTGCTTCCACGATTAGTTTGTAGAACAGTATAACCTCTCACAGGTATCCTAGCCTAGCATTCCACAAACCAGACCAGTGGGAGAGAAAATATAACCTAACTTCCTAATATTTTCTGTCTATCCATGTATACTGACAAGAGGCAATGAAGGGATAGCCATATGCAACAAGCAAGGCATGAATTAAAAATATAACTATAAAAGTAAACTCACATATTTGCTAATTTTGTTCAGTTTCATAAAATGAACATGACATTGTTACAAAGAAGTATTGCCAAAAGAAGGTTGTTATCGCTGCTTTTATTATGTATTACTTGTTTATCATTGTATCATATATACACCCCAAAATATAGTTATTATTCTCCATCACATGTATACTGCTACCACTGCATAGCATGCTATGAATTTTCTTAATATTATCGTCCATGTGGATAATTTTAAACACATCTGACCTATATACAGACTTTTTTATATCACCCAGGGTCCCTCTTTCTCCTCTTTATCCATACATAGATCAGCTAGAACAATGGTTCCCAACCTGTGAGTCCCCAGATGTTTTGGCCTTCAACTTCCAGAAATCCTAACAGATGGTAAACTGGCTGGGATTTTTGGGAGTTGTAGGGCATAACACCTGGAGACCCACTAGTTGAGTACCACTGCGCTAGAGGTTATTTTAGCAGCACTGGCATTGGGAGGATGGGTAAGGAGGTCTGATGAAGAATAGACTTTTAGTTTTGGGTTGAAGTAGTCTGACGGCAGTAAACAATCCAATAATAAAGGCTGAGCTGGGAGAGAATGGGGATTCTGGCTCTAGCCAATCCTGCTGTAACTATGTGTTCCTATTTACAACAGAGTAAATAGTAGCCCCCGGAATTCCTTACCAAACAGTCATGAACTGTAGAACAGATTAAAAAGAGACAGGCAATAAGCCTGCTTCATCAGCTACCTCTAGCAAATTAAAATAAAATAGAGAGCAGAAGGTTTGCCCCCCACCCCCAACCCACCCAAAATGGCACTACTAAATAAAGAGGGGGTTAGTAAGTGATCCCTGGATGCATTTTCAAAGAAGCCTTCAAGTTTTGTCTAAAATATTCAAAATGTTATTTATTTATGAAAGTTACATTTGACATGGTTATCCTAGTTCATATGGGAATATTATTCGTTTTGCATAAAATATTAATTGAAACATGCCCAATTGTTCCTTTTCCTAGTCTATCCCTACTCTTTCCATGTTACTTCTGCCTTTAGTACCAACTTTTCTAGAAAAACATCTGCTTCATAACTGAAATTTGTCTACAGCTGCAATCACAAGTCCATTTAGATGGGAATGCATGTCACAGAACGTAGTGGGACTTCTTTCTGAGAAGGCTGCATAGGATTTAACTGTTTTAAAAGATGAAATGTTAAACATACTTATATTTGAATAAGTGGAAACCCTTCGGGTTTAGGTAGAAAATTCATCTATAGCCATTAATTAACGTGGTCAAAGTCTGAAATATTACATTTTAAACATGTTAATATCCTATAACTTCTTCTCCATGAATTTCAGAACACATACCATTTGAATCTCACAGGAAAATAATAATACTCATATGTTTTGCAATCTTGTCACACGATTTTATTGTGATAGCTCACTATTTATTTTTCCAGTGTCATTCACAAATGTTTATACCTTGCTTAAGGTTACCCTCAGAAAAGAGTGCCAGAGCCTTTCTCTGGAAAGCTTTTACTGCCTTCTCCATCATAAAAATATTGGCCAGAATGATTTCTTCGGTCTTTTCAATATTTTGACAGCCAGATTTAGAAATACTTACCTGTTGCTTCTGATCTCATTAATAACATGTCCTGAAATTCACTTCTCACTTTCTCCCTGTCGCAAAAATGCGGCAAGACTAGTTGGTTGTCCCATCTATCCAAAAATGTTCTTTCTTTAAATATTAGACATACTCTTTTTAAAAAATCAGCCTCTGGCTTCCATCACCTTTTCAAACTACTTTTTTTTAACAATTCTGTCTGAAATCTAATTGCTACTCACTACTACAGTACATTCACTGAATCAAATCCTGAAGGGCATTAGTTGCATTGATGTGATGGATAATAGCATTTGGATTTAGAACACTATATTGCAGTTGCACACAGTACTATGTAGTATTTTCAAAATAATTATTATGTTTCTCAAAAGTAAAATGAAAAACAAATGGATACATGGGGGATGTGGAGCAAAGACAGTCTTAATTTCAAAGTATCTCATTTCCTCTTTTTTTATGAAGATGTTAGAGAAAGAAATAATCAACTTACCTTCAGGGCAGGGATCTCCACATTGTCCCCAACACTAACAGAGCCGGAAAGAATAGTTCCTGTCATCACAGTGCCTTGACCTTTAATGGAGAAGCAGTGGTCAATAGCCATGAGGAAAGGTCCTGAGGAATCTCTTTTTGGTAAGTAAGCCTCTGCTTTCAGGACCTAAAAAGGAGACAAAATATGCCCCCATCTTGATGAAATATCACATCAGTCATGCAAAAATGGAAGAAAAGGTGGATGAATGATTTCATCAGCCTATCTAAAAGTGCTAAATCAAAGTTGGAACAGGCTAATGCCAAATAAACAGCACATGCTGCTGCGTGTGTGTGTGTGTGTGTGTGTCAGGAGCGACTAGAGAAACTGCAAGTCCCTTCTAGTGTGAAAGAACGGGCTGTCTACAAGGATGTTGCCCAGGGGACATCCGGATGTTTCTGATGTTTTACCATCCTTGTGGGAGGCTTCTCTCATGTCCCCGCATGGGTAGAGAGAGCTCAACCTGCTCTTCCTGGATTTGAACCACTAACATGTCGGTCAGCAGTCCTGCCGGCACAAGGGTTTAACCCATTGTGCCACCGGGGGTTCCAGCATTACAGTGAAGAATAACAGCTCCTGAGAAAAGGAAGGACACATGTCTATCCGCCAGTTTGCAACTGGACATCATTAAAAGCTCCAGTGGGCAAAAGTTTCCACATGTCCCTTGATAAGAGTGAAAAATTCATAATCATTATTGCCCTTGTAAAGGAGAAGCAAAGATGCTGTCTTCTTCCCTCCCTCTAATTTAAAAAAAAAGCTTGACCAATCACAGTTTAATCATACCCAGTATTTATTTATTTACAGTATTTATATTCCGCCCTTCTCACCCCGCAGGGGACTCAGGGCGGATTACAATGTACATATACATGGCAAACATTCAATGCCATAGACACACAACACATATAGACAGACAGTCAGAGGCTATTTAACATTCCAACTTTTTCTGGCCACCAGGAGAGCTGTCACTTCACCGTCACTATCCATCTGCGACATTGATGAAGTACTTCCTCGTTCCCCACATGCTTGTTGGAGATTTTTATGGTCTCATAAATTAGTTAAATTAGCCTCCCCACATATAAGTGGTACCTACATTTCCTACTTGACAGATGCAACTGTCTTTCGGGTTGCAAAGGTCGACAACAAGCTACACATTTCGTCGGAAGCTCACTCCGACCCAGGCTAGCTTCAAACTAATGACCTTTCGGTCAGTAGTAATCTTAGTGCTGTTGACTCTCAGCCAGCTGCGCCACAGTCCCGGTGGCGAAGTTGGCTGAGAGTACTATCACAAGCAAAGGCCCAAAATGTTAGATTTTTTTTAAGTATTCTAATTGCTGATGAAAGCCTATTTGGTTTTGGCGACCCATGCTTTGTAAGTGTAGAAACAAATTTGTTGGAAGTAGCTGTTCATAAGAGTATCTCCCAAGGAGCATTCAATGTGAGGTGCACTGGATTCAGTATTATGTGAATGCTATCATAATTTTCAACCAGAGTAGGCCCACAGACTCCATAAGATTTGCATAAGTGTTGACTCAGAATTTGAGAAGTGATCCAATAAGTTTTCTCTGGCTGAAACTAGCAACAGGATTCAAGGCATTGCCTTGTCTTTCCTTCTCTCACACACTTGTAGTCTGAAAGACTTTAGGAACAAACGAAGTGCTGGATCTTTTATCTATGGAGCTTGAAGTTCCAGAAGATAAACTATGAATTCTTAAGTAACTCACTTTTTCTTGGGTTCAGTACACCTGACTCAATATGTCTCTGAGTAGCCGTATGTAAGACCGAACAGAAAACCCATATGACATATTGTAAATTAAACTACATACAGTAGCAGGGCTGATTTAGAATTCTGCAGTGGGAGAAGAGAGGGACGGAGTCTTAGGTATTTAGTTCAGTTTTCTGATAAGAAGAATTTCTGATTGTCCAAATGAATTAACCAAGGATATCTGTATATGCTTTATAAATATGCATTAGATTTAAATCCCTTTGTAATATTTACTGTTAATATTATTTATTTCAAGTTTAAGACCACATCAAAGCCTTCTGAAGAGCTGTTATTTAATACTAACAGTATGGGATAGTAAATTTATAAACTAAGATTCTAGTATACATCTCTGGCCCCTACAAAAAAAACCCCTTGAACTAAACTTAGGAATATTTACTTGCTTACTTACCACACTTACTTTATTTCTACCCTGCCTTTCTCCCCACGGAGACTCAAGGTGGCTGACAATCACACACTTTGATCACAATTTGAAACAAAACCAATACATTTAAAAAAAAATTAAATAGTACTGTGTGGGTTTTGGTTAAAATGAAGTTAAAATATAATAAATCCACTTAAAATAGCATTAAACCCCCAACCTCCCGAATCCCACTCACACCTCTCCAGCAGTGTGCCCCTTATCCTTTTCCAAATGCCCACTGGCAGAGAAAGGTCTTTAACTGCTTTGTATTTTGTAATTCTGGATGTTTGAACTTGTAACTTTTGTATAAATAATTTGTTTTAAAAGGTGTAGCTGGGCATGTTTAGCCTGAAGAAGAGAAGGCTGAGAGGAGATATGATAGCCATGTATAAATATATGAGAGGAAGTCACAGGGAGGAGGGAGCAAGCTTGTTTTCTGCTGCCCTGGAGACTAGGACACGGAACAATGGTTTCAAACTACAAGAAAGGAGATTCCATCTGAACATTAGGAAAAACTTCCTGACTGTGAGAGCCGTTCAGCAGTGGAACTCTCTGCCCTGGAGTGTGGTGGAGGCTTTTTCTTTGGAAGCTTTTAAGCAGAGGCTGGATGGCCATCTGTCAGGGGTGCTTTAAATGCAATTTTCCTGCTTTGATCCGCTCTGGACTGGACACCATATTAACGGCAGTCTCTGAGGATGTAACACGAGCACCTGCTTGTCCAATTTTGATGGATTCATTTCAATTAGTTCAAACCGAGGATGTGGACAAGGTGCTTGGAGGAATGAGAGCTACCACATGCATCCTAGACCCCTGCCCATCCTGGCTTCTAAAGGAGGCCAGAGGGGGATTGGCCAAGTGGGTTAAGGTGGTGGTTAATGCCTCCCTTCGGGAAGGCATATTTCCAGCCAGCTTAAAGCAAGCTGTGATAAAACCGCTGTTGAAGAAACCATCACTGGACCCCACTCAATTAGTTAACTATCGGCCTGTTTCCAATCTCCCCTTTTTGGGCAAAGTCATGGAACGTGTGGTGGCCTCACAACTCCAGGCATTCTTGGTAGACACGGATTATCTGGATCCGGCACAGTCTGGCTTTAGGCCGGGGCATGGTACCGAGACAGCCTTGGTCGCCTTAGTGGATGATCTCCGTCGGGAGCTCGACAGGGGGAGTGTGTCCCTGTTGGTGCTGCTCGACCTCTCAGCGGCCTTCGATACCGTCGACCACGGTATCCTTCTGGGACGCCTCGCGGGAATGGGTCTCGGAGGTACTGCTCTGCAGTGGCTCCTGTCATTCCTCGAGGGCCGGTCTCAGAAGGTGTTACTGGGGGACTCCTGTTCTACCCCACAACCTTTGTTTTGTGGGGTTCCTCAGGGTTCAATACTGTCCCCCATGTTGTTTAACATCTACATGAAGCCGCTGGGTGAGATCATCCGGAGTTTCGGGGTGCGGTGTCATCTGTACGCAGATGATGTCCAACTCTGTCACTCCTTCCCACCTGCTACTAAGGAGGCTGTCGAGGTCCTGAACCGGTGCTTGGTCGCTGTGACGGTCTGGATGGGGGCGAACAAATTGAAATTGAATCCAGACAAGACAGAGGTACTCCTGGTCAGTCGCAGGGCCGAACAGGGTATAGGGTTACAGCCTGTGTTAGACGGGGTCGCACTCCCCCTGAAGACACAGGTTCGCAGTTTGGGTGTGATCCTGGACTCATCGCTGAGCCTGGATCCCCGGTTTCGGCGGTGACCAGGGGAGCATTCGCACAGTTAAGACTCGTGCGCCAACTGCGACCGTACCTTGGGAAGTCTGACTTGGCCACGGTAGTCCACGCTCTGGTTACATCCCGCCTTGACTACTGCAACGCTCTCTACGTGGGGTTGCCTTTGAAGACGGCCCGGAAGCTCCAACTAGTCCAACGGGCGGCAGCCATGGTATTAACAGGAGCAGGGCGCAGGGAGCACACAACTCCTCTGCTGCACCAGCTCCACTGGCTACCGATTAGCTACCGGACCCAATTCAAAGTGCTGGCTTTGGCCTTTAAAGCCCTAAACGGTTCTGGCCCTACATATCTATCCGAACGTATCTCGGCCTATCAGCCCACCAGGACCCTAAGATCTTCGGGAGAAGCCCTTCTCTCCATCCCGCCTGCTTCACAGATGCGGCTCGCGGGAACGAGAGACAGGGCCTTTTCTGTGGTGGCCCCGCGGCTTTGGAATGCCCTCCCTATAGAGATAAGATCAGCCACCTCGCTGATGGCATTTCGGAAAAAACTGAAAACATGGATGTTTGAGCAAGCATTCGGCTAATCCGATGCGATGAAGTTTTTGGATCAAGGACTGGCAATCACAGACAACGAAACTGGATTATGATTTTAACTAAGAGATGCATTGGTCTGTATTGGTGGCCCAATACTGTGTATTGTATATGTATGTGTTTTATATTTTTAATCGAAATTATTGTTGTTTTTAAATGTTGTAAACCGCAATGAGTCGCCGTTTTAGGCTGAGATATTAGCGGTATACAAGTGTACTAAATAAATAAAATAAATAAACAAACTGGTCTTACAATCAGTCCCTGATGTGGAACATAGGTGCACAATAATGCAATAATATGGAGAGGGGACTTTTGTATTTTAATATGCCATGACAGGATAGGCACAACATTGAGATGTCATTAACTGGCACATTAAACATTGGGGTAAATGTCAAGAGGACTATAGAAGCCTACTTTCCACTATTTATTTACAAAGCATTACTTTAAACTTTTTCCTCAAGAGGAAACTCATTACACACATCAAATAGTACCCTTCATGCATGAAAATTTCTATCATGCAAACAGATTTTCACTATTGATGATAAGGTACATACCTCAATTAGTTCAGAAACTCCTACTGGAGTCACCGTTTCTGGGGCTTCTGGTCCTCCAGGTTTTGCAGCAACAGAAACTATAGGGCATCCATGAAACCTGACAACAAAGAATTCCTTCTTTTAAACCAATCATTTATTTAAGAAAAAATAGATTTACAGCCCACACAACTCCCAAAGTGATTCTGGGAAGAAAACTACATTATTAAATGGCAATACTACCCCATTTCTCTTCACCCAAAAAATCTAAGAAAACAAACATGTCAACCATCAACTCATTCAATTAACGCTGTTGCTTTTTTTAAAAAAAGGCAAGCATAAGTGGACCAGATATATGTTCCAGAAGCAATATAAATGCTTCAGGAACATGGCCATACAGCCCGGAAAACTCACAGCAACCCAGTGATTCCAACCATGAAAGCCTTCGACAACACATTGGACCAAATATAATTTTTGTGAAAACTAACCACTCCAGACCATTCTCTCTAAAATGCGGTATGAATGAGGATGTTTTACGTTTCTTGCAGATGAACATATGTCAAGTCTCCATGTTCTGCTCTCATCAGAAAAACAATGCTTTCTTGAATGTGCTGCGATGAAGCTCAAATAAATAGTTGGAAGCAGATTACATAATGGAACACCTCACTTGCCAGTTTTATTGAGTGATATACCCCTTAGTTTCTACAGTGTTCTCCTTTGCCATATGACCCATCAAAGTGGGATACAATGAGATCACTGCACTCTCACTTGTTGCTATTTACCATCAAGCAAGCTTCGACTAATAGTGATCCTATAAATAACACATCTGTCTAGCTACTATGCGAACAAAATACTGGATTCCCCAATTTCTCCCCTTTATGCTCACTTCTGAAATTAGAAATCAATGAACCTATGAAGTTAACTTTATGGCTAAATTTAACATAGTCTAAAATCTGGAGTTCCACGGCACATCAAAAAGGAAACAGTAAAAGGACCAAGTTACTTTACTTGTGAATATAAAAATTCAGTGCAAATATGTTGACTATGGGTTTGACAGTGTTAAACAAGAACAAAAAGAACCCCCCTCCATTACATTTTCTTCTTCGCCTGAGGCCTTAGAAGTTGTTCGCCTCACACTGCAGTTCCAAAGGATCTTAGATTTGGTTGGGTTGGAAGCAGTGCCAAAACAGAGGGAGCCCTAGTCTCCAAAAATCATAATAAGCAAGCAGATAAAGGGCGATAACAAGCTGGCTCCAGGGCCATGCTTCCAATGAATCAGATTCTTTATTTATCCTCTCTTATTCCAATATAGCTTCTTCACAGAAAGATGAGGAATTTTGTACTAGTATCCCTCGTAAACTACACATTCATTTCCCAGACATTGTGAACAACAGATAGCCATTCTGTTTATATATATTTGCAGCACTGAGCAGCAGCCAAAGGACCATCAGTACTATATATATTGATACTATTTTGGACTTTTCTTTCTTCTGAGGCAGGTAAGGCCTCATACTGTCTGGATCCAGTAAGGAAAGAATGGCTAGTCCCCATGGTACAAAAGAACAGGAGAAGAAAAAGTTCCAAATATATTAAAAGCTCAGTTGTACTGAGAATTCACTTGAGCCTCGTAACAAAAACTGGCAAGAAATTTCCCAGTCACAGGCATGTCCTTTGCCTTCCCCCCACAGGCTTAAAAGCCTTAGATTTTCATCTCAAAGGACCAGACTCTGGGGAAAGGAACTTTTTGATACAGCATGAATGTTCATGGGAAGTTTGATTCTCAAAGCTGTTCCAATGCAGACCCCACTGGGATCACCACTCAAGTGTGTTGCCCTTCCACCGAAGTTATCTAACACTAATCCTATATACAAGGTATTTTCTCTGTTTATGTGCCATAAGCCTAGGGTACCCTGGGACAAAGCATGATAAAAATGTGTACTGAGAATTTGAGTGATTAGCCATAAAGCCTCTAGAAATTTAATTATTTTTATCCAAATACTTTTGGGCAATCTCCCACTAATACATATAAATTAATGTTGAATTAGAGGGGTTTTTTCTCAGTTACAAAGCTCAAACACATTGTGTATTGCTCTTTCAAATTTATTTATACAGAGAAAACCTTGTGTGCAAACAAGTTTTTTCCACAACCACTAGTATTACAATAAAATGCAAGATTTGCAAAACTTCTCATTGGTATACATATTTTAGGGGAACTGTTCTAAAATACTGTACAATAGTATCAAGCAAGGATCAAGGCTACCACTTTTCTGATTATTTGTTCCCTTTACATCCAAATGTCTCCTTCAGGGTAACTCACAATAAGAAAATTTATCTGATCCATGGCATAACCACATACTAAGTGTCAGGAAAAGTATTACATGTGCCCCCAAAATAAGTAACACGAAGAACAAACAAAGCACATTTACTATGTTGCTTTTTTGACCATGTGTCTTAGAGAATTTCTGTCTGCTTCTGACAATTGCAGGTGTTTTCAACCCTGCTCTCTCTCAGGTACTAAAGGTTTTCACAAGCAAATCATCTTCGTGAGTAGACATAGTCTGAATTTTATAAGTGGGCAAAACTGTGAGAAGTCATAGAAGATATTTCAGATTATGAAAATAATGAAAACTTGGATAAATCCTGTGTCCTTAGTACATAAAATGGAAGCAAGAATGACTTTATTGCATGTGGAGTAAAAAACAAAACACAGTGTAAAGTAGCACTGAGTATTTTGCCCATGGGAACTACTAGACAACAAATCACTAAGTCAAACAAATCATAAATTGGAAGAGTTGCCTTCAGGTGAAGTCCACAACATCAGTGGTTTGGTGGTACTTTGGGTCCAAACTTAGGTTTTGCATTTGCAGTTAAAGAGAGCGGAACTGGTAAATAATAATAATAATAATAATAATAATAATAATAATAATAATAATGAGTTACTTTGGTCGTGCTTTTCCTGCATGGAAGGGGGTTGGACTAGATGACTTATGTTGACTCTTCCAACTCTTTGATTCTATGATTCTACTATATTGCTCAATGATACATGTCTAAAAATGTGTCATAAAAATGTTTTCCAATATAAACATGTTTGGAAAGCTCTGCTCTGGAGGATAATAGGACACAGAAACCAACACTGAATATTAACACTATTGTGCTGACAGTTATATAGGAAGGAGTTCAGAAGGGAATATGAAGGAGTCAGCTTTTCATATGATCATGCAACTGGCATTTGAGAAATACAGATGTTCACACACATATCTTCACCTGGCCTAATCTGTGTACACCACGAGAAAATCAGTCTTCAGTGCAAGTAGTCTGATTAAATGGCAACTCTTCCTTCCTAGCTTTACCACTCCTTGACAAAGTTTTCTGAGGATAGTCAGCAAGGATGCAGTCCTACATTCAGCAGACACTATAATCTGTGAGCTAAAAAAACTGGCTGGATGTTATGTTTCTCTGTTAATGAGGTTTGCATTACTAATTGTTTAGTAAGTATCAGTTCAGCTCAGTGGAAGTTTTTAAGTGCCTTTCTGTATTCCTCTGCAGCCCCCATACATTCATTAGAGCCTACATGCATTCAAAAAGAGAGAGAAAGGAATCCTTTGTGTGGAAATATATGCAGTTCACTAAAAATACCCAAACTGGCAACTATAAAACAGTTGGCAGTTGGGGCACAACAGTGCTATAGGACAAAAGAGCAACTACTCTAACTTCCTGCATCATTTAACCCAATCTTCAGACCTGAAAAAGAAACCCCCAAAGTGAATAGAAAAACCTTTAAAAAGAGGGATGTTAGAACAAGTTATTAAAAAATAAACCCAAGTTACCCAAGTGATTAGATCTATATACCCTAAAGCACCTTTTCTCAATCGAACTTCCTTGGTCACTATGGATTCTGCAAAATATGATGATTGGGGAAAAACACTTTTGAGGAAGCTGCAGATATATTATATTTTCTCTGTCCTGAAAATTGTTTTCTATTTCCAGGATAAAAAGGATGAGGAAAGCAGCTCGAAAGGAATGCTGATATCCCCAAGAGGGCATCATTCAGACTATCTATTCTATTATACAGAAACACATGACAGATTATTAGTGTCATAACATAATGAACAAATATAGATGTTCAGAAAGATAAAGTTCAGCTTTAGAAATAATTTCCCACCCCCTCAATTTCATTTTGCCCTTAGAGAGTCACAAGGCACTCACAAGGGGGATGGAAGATGAGCTACAAAGCTTCCCAAGGAGATACTGGTAAATACAAATACTTGTTCATTATTACTAGACATTTGATTGAGAGCAGTCATCAAAGTTAGCATAGCTCCATCAACTTTTGTTAATATGATTTGACAGAACTGCTGCTAGACCATCACATTGGGTAGTCAATGCAGTTACAACAAGACTGGCACGATATTAGAGTAGATGAGGGGACCAGCTACCAACCTTTCCCTTTTCCTCATTCAATACGTATTTGCATTTTCTTTAACATGGAAGCAGTAGCTGCTGCTGCTGCCATATTGCTGCTGCTGTTTATACAGAAAAACCAAATGTATATTGGATTATGGTAAGGGTCTACCAATATCTATAGATTACAATGTGCAGGCCACTGAGGTTATCCATAAAAATTATATTAAAAATCCTAAAGCCCCGCTTCTTAGGCCGTGTAAAGGTTGTCAGGTTCGAACTGGCCTTCATTGATATGCCTTAACCCTAGCAGTCTGATCATTCCCTATTATGGGCTACTGGAAAAGGCTTGCTTCCACAGGAAGGTTTTGACCTGTGCACGAAAGGCCAGTAGCGAGGGGGCCAATCGCATCTCTTTGGGGAGGGAGTTCTAGAGCTTTGGGGCCACCACTGAGAAGGCCCTCTCTCTCTCTCTCTCGCTCCCACCAACCATACTTGTGATGGCAATGAGACTGAGAGAAGGACCTCTCCTTTTTAAAAAAATGATCTTTATTAATAGATTTTTAAATGATAATAAAATGAGAATGTACTACTAGGTAAACTAATTTAGGGAAGGAGGGGGTGGAAAAACGGAGGGATTGGGGGGGGATTGGAAATGGGGAATAAGATACCGGGGTAGGAAATTAGGGGACTATCTTGGCTTCCCAAGACAAATTTTAAACAATGGAGGGAAGAAGAATAAAGAAATTATGCCTGCCAGATACTATGAAGACTCAAAGAAGATGACTGGGAAGAGAAGGACCTCTCCTGATGATCTCAAGGCTTGTGTGGGCTAGTAAGAGGAGATACAGTCCTTCAAGTGGGCTGGGCCTGAACCATTTAGTTATATTGACCATTTCTGCTACCTAGACATCCACCTCTTCACAAAAGCCAACATCAACACCAAAATAAAACACCGTCGGAGCGCAGCATATTTTCAAATGAAGCAGATAATGTTCAAGGACCAGGGCATTCATAGAGATACCTATGTCCTTCTACCTATGTTGTATGCCTGAAAAGGTTACTCTCGACTTCTGGAAAGATTCCATCAGCATTGCCTTCGAAAATCTTGCAAATTTCTTGGGAAGAGAGACAGACAAATGCCAGCATTCTGGAAGAAGCAAAGACTACTGGCATAGAAGTGATGATCCTCCACCATCAACTTTGCTGGACCAGCTATGCTGCCTGAATGTCCGATCACCGACTCCCAAAGCAGTGACTTTACTCTCAGCTCAAGAAAAGAAAACGGAATGTTAGTGGACAGCAAAAGAGATTTAAAGATGAGATTAAAACTACCCTTAAAAACATGGAATACACACAGAGAACGATTAAGCCCTAGCACCTAAGCATTCTAACTGGAGGTCAGTTGTTACCAATAGTGCTGTGAATTTTGAAGAGGCATGAATAGAGGGCAAAAGAAAAATATGTGCCAAGAAGAAGGATTCAGTAAACTCGTCAGGACCGCTTTCTATCTAGAAATGTACGTCAGCGTTACGAAATACCATGCAGATCCAGAATAGGTCTACAATCATTTATGGACCCACTGCCAAGACTCTGCCCTTAGAAGACAATCATGCTCGGATACAAGTGACAGTCCGTCATGAGGAGCATCGTGGTTGGTGCACAAACAAAACGCTAAATATTTCCTGACACTCAAAACTGTATAGTTGTCAAAAATCAGAAGTGTTTTAGAAATAACTAGTAATGGATACAAAATTCAAAAGTTGATTTTGGAAAGTCAAAGACTAAAAGAATAAGCATTTAAACACCAATTTGCATTATTTCAATTAAAAAATGTTATGATACAGTTCCAGTACATACTAAATCACATTGATGTTCACCTGGAAAAAAATTGAGAATCCATGACCCTCTCCTTAAATAGACAAAGGAAAATCAAGCATTATAATGTATGAGTCCTTTTTTCCATAAAACAGAACTTGTGCTTTATATTCGAAGACATGCTAGAAGCCTGGTGGCATGGCTTCTAAGAAATTATGGTCTTCAGACAGACCCTAAGCTTTAATAGAGCCGGAGGTGAAAGACCTTTTAAAATGACATTTGTATTCTTGATATATATTTACAGTTTTGGTCAACCCTTCAGTGAGAAACATAAAGACAAATTTCTCAGGATACTGGAGGTCATGCAACATCTCTTTAAAGTGGTAATTTTCTTTTGATTTATAATAAGTTTTCATATTTAGCCTGGTGTCAGTAGTAGCAATAATCTCAACACACATAAAAGAGCAAAAATATTGTTCATTTTCTGGAGATAGCATTGAAAACTAAAGATAAATTCAATTGAAAGGATTCAATTTCACAATGCAACTCACCTGAATATGCCTCTTAACTGAACATCTGTTGCTATTATGCTCCAACATAACAGGTGCATCACAGATGTACTGTAAACTGAACTTCTAGCAAGTAAATAACATTTCAGGAAATCCTTCAGTTCATTTTGTTATAAAATAATAATTTTGCATAGTTTTTGCAATCCCAAGGACCTTGTTATTGAAAGCATATTCTTGTACAATACTGAAGCCAGTGATATTATATTACCTAGCTGATTTTACAAGCAGACAAAATTATAAAATTCTTTATCAGGCCATTGGTGTCAATCAAAAATGAGGGCTTTGTATTTTTAAAGACTCCTCAGAGCGCAGTTGCAGATATTTACTTTCAAAGAACAAGAAAAGGGATGAAAAATACAACAACCCCCCCCCCCCCCATTTAAATTTATTTGACCTCCAACGACTATCTCGAAAGAGAGCTTTTAAAATGAGATTTTGGCCCTATCAAATCTAAAAGGAGAAATTTCACTCAATAACCTTTATAGCATACTGATCAAAAAGAAAAAGAAGCAAAGAAGAACAGAGCGACTGATAAAACTTAGATATTTCAGATTGTTCAGTTGAACAAAAGACACTATCCTGCAATCAGAGTAAGACATAGGACAGTTTGTGCAATCTGGTTTGGTTAGCTTTTTTCATCCTCTTGTACAAAATACTCAAATATTTTGTTTTCAAAATATATACCCTATTTGTTTCTGCTGCAATTCTATAAACTTGACAGGAAAAGCAATATACAGCAGGTGAAAACAAAAGATTCCTTTGTTTTACTTTCTTTCTACACTGTGACATTGTGAAAAACACTTAATTTTTCCACTTTGCTTCCTGGTCTGTCATCATGCCCTACAAAAAGCACCTCCATAAGCTCCTTGAGCTACAAATATCTCACAGAAAGGGGAATTTTTGTCCCTATATGCATGTTTACCAGAACATAAAAAATAACCCCTGAATACTTATTTCCAGTATCAAGGCTTATAAAATAATTGACCATTGTGATTTTAAAAGTATATGCTATTCAAAGACGTTCACTCTTATTTACCCACAGCTCTCCTAAAAATGGATTACAGAATTTTAAAAATTTACAAAACAAATATAGATTGTGCCTGTCTTTTTAGCCATAGTGTGTTCATATACAATCATATGAACTGCAGCTAGAACCCAGAGAATGTCTTATGACAAATTACCTAGTAATCTACTCTGAAAATTTGTTTTACCATGTACACTCATCTAATGATGCACAAAACCAATCCAAGAAAGAATATTCAATCATAAATTTCCAAAAGACACTGGTAGTAGCATGGAAGAAAACAAGTGAGAGCAACAGAGACTGGCGCAGTAACTTACTTGGTATTTTCCAAAGTCTTCTGCATTTTCTTGGTCATCTTCTCAATGGCAGCCTGTTGTTTACCTTCAGGGAGAAGATCTATTTTGTTCAAAACCACAATCATTTTCTGGCACGCAATCTGCCCAATCACCAAGCATTCTGCTGACTGAGTCTGCATCCCTTTTGTCACATCTATCACAAGCATCATCAGGTCAATGATCTGGGCACCTGTAAAAAAAAAAAAAGAAGAATACAATCAGTGACAATTTTGCAAAGAATGAAATATTCATTCTTAAAATACATAGATTTGAATTATAACTATATCTGTAGCAACTCAGATGAAAGGCTGTAGCGTACCTTCTAAAACAGTCAAGAAATTTCAGTGCTAGAAGAAAGTAATAAAAAACCACAGAAATCAAGAATTCCTACATGTTTGCTCCAAAAGGTCAGTTTCTCATTTTAAAAATCTATTAGAAGTTTCTTTAAAAACGCACCACTATTCCAGGATTCCTTCAGCTCCAACTTGAAATAACAGAAATATTTTAAAAGATATGAATCTAAAAAAAAGATAAAGTGCTACTCTAAGTTTTGTTGGAAAATACAATACAATACAGTGCTTCACAGCAGATAAAACAACCATTTTGACTCACAACTGAAAAACATGCCATGACAACCGTATACGTATTATACTGAACTGAAATACACAGTAAAATGTCAACAACTCCAGTGCAGCTCTATCAGCCCTTTTGATTTCTAGTTCTAGGTTATTTCATATTTCCCTCTAGTCCCTTCCCTCATCCAATGTTATAACTATTGTAACAGATTTGCGTTCTACAGAAGGAAGCAGACAACATCACTGAACAATAGACATGGAGATTTTGAACTGCATTGTAGTTTTTCAGCTAGATTCTAATCTGTATGCTTAAAATCTTGCTGCTTCGTTTAAACACAGGTAATCAATCCAAAGCAAAATCACTGGCCCAATTCAAAAGTAAATATACCAAATGAATAATCTGAAATTGCATGAATATTTATCCTGATGTTTTTCACCCTCGGCATGCTATCACAACCAGTAACCAATTGGTTATTGTTTCCCATTCTATTCCAAAAAGGATTCTATGATTAATAAATTTAGAACAAGCCAGTCTCTTAAATCACAGTGTGAAGATCTTTTAAGATACTGATTTGTTTCAAAACGGGTGACAACTGAGCTTCTGACGGCAATGTAATGAATCACAGTTTGCCAAGAAGTAGAGAAAGAAGGGAAAGCATACACTACATTCATTAGTATCTTCCATTAGACAATTTCTGATATCTTTTTTTTTTTGGGGGGGGGGGGGAGAGCAAGATTCTGGAGCATGTTATGGCCTCCTAGCTCCTGATGTTCCAGGATGTAGAACCTAGATCCATTTCCGTGTGGCTTCAGGCATGTTTATTGGATAGAAGAAAGACCTTTGGTCATCTGAATAGAAGACCTATGTCAGGAACTGGACAGGGGGAATGTATCCCACTAGTTCTGTTGGATCTCTGAGCGGCTTTTGATACTAAGGCATCCTTCTGGGCCACATTTTCACTGTTTTACTGTGGCTTTAGTCCTTCCTGTAGGGATATACTCAGAAGGTGATTCTGGGAAATTTCTGTTCAACACCCTGGTCACTGATCTGCAATGTTCCTCAGTTTTGTCCCCTATGTTGCTTATCTGCTGGGAAAGGCTCTCTGTGTGCTCTACACTCTCCTTTTTTCATTTAATTCCAGGAAAGCTGTTTGATTACTAAACCAGTGTCTGGTGTAAGTACTGGACTGCACGAGGGTGATGAAATTAAATTTTACTCTAGAGAACACAGCGCTTTTCCTGTTCATTTGGAAGACAGATCAGGGGAAAACAATTCAACCTATACTCTCCCTGAAATCTTAAATTTTTAGCTAAGGTGAACAATGAGTATGCAAGCCCAGGTTTCAGCAGTGGCCAGGAATATATTTGCAGAATTAAAACTACTGCATTGGTTGTCCATTCCTAGAGATGTCAGATCTGGCCACAGTCTTTGAGAAATTACCTTTCTGTAATCAAACCAGAGAATACATCAATTTCTGATGAATCTATCAGTTTTGACAACAATTTCTCCATAGTGAGTAGTGTTGAATTCTTCCGTCTTAGTGCATACAACAGTCTTGCTGCTGTTGCCACATAAGTAATTTCCCATGACTATTTTCTGGGCATATAGTTCTAAAATCCATATTCTGTATTTCTCTTTTTAGAACTCCACAAAAATTGTAGAACTCTTCTCCAGTCCATCTCAAGTTATTTTCTTCTTACAGGCTTTTTTCAATGTCCAACTTTCACAACCATAGCTCGAAATTAGAAATACAATGGCATTGATCATTTAATTGACCAAATTTTGATAGCGATTCAATATAAAAGCTCAGAATCACTGCTTCTAACACATCAAACATGTGGCTAACTTTGTATATACATTTAATAGACTAGAAAGGCCCCAAAAAGCATATTTCTGGTGGTAGAAGTTGGTTCTACCAATTAAACTGGAAGCAAATATCCATTATTACTTCTTCCTGACTCTTCAGTATTGAAAACTTAGCATAGCAAGACAAAACCAATAAAATGGAAGCAACAGTTATTTACTCACAAGTCTATGAAGTCAATTGACATCTTTCATCAACCAATGGCTGATACCAAATGAGAGACTCCCCCTGGGCACACAGAGGACTGGGCAACTTGGAAGGCGCTGAACAGACTGCGCTCTGGCACCACGAGATGCAGAGCCAACCTTTGGAAATGGGGCTACAAAGTGGAATCCTCGACATGAGAGTGCAGAGAGGAGCAAACCACTGACCACCTGCTGCAATGCAACCTGAGCCCTGCCACATGCACAATGGAGGACCTTCTTGCAGCAACACCAGAAGCACTCCAAGTGGCCAGATACTAGTCAAAGGACATTTAATCAACTACCAAACTCACAAATTTTGTATTTTGTCTGTTTGTTTGTTTGCTTTGTTCTGTTAGAAATGTAATATAATTTGACTGGTTGTCCTGACACGACAAATAAATAAATAACCTGTAAGTGTCCAAAGTAAATTTGATAGCAATTCCAGAAAGAAAAGCAAATAAATGGTTGGTGGATGCCCTTGGTTTATATCCTCAGACTCAAAAAACGAAAACCCATCCAGCAATATTATACCAAGGATGCCCTGGGCATACCCATACATTAAACAGCTAGCGCTAAATGACATAGGGCTTGATGGATATAAGTGAATTTGTTGTCAGAATGACTTGCAAACTTGTCACAATGTACTAACAAGAGTTCTATCAGAAATCATATTAGTCCAAATCCCAAAGACCCAGAACAACTCAGAAAAGCTTTAATGGATAACAATGAGAAGATGCAATGGTTAAAAAGAAAAATTAGTTCCATCACTGCCACAAAATAAACTTGATAAAGTCTCATACATGCCTAATACAATCACTTTTCCTCCATCCATGCTCCAACCATCTCAGAACTCATTTCATTTCCCCAACTCAGATCAAGCAATAAGGAGGAAAATGGGCTCTGCAAAACAGGAGAAAATGCTCAGGAGTAATCATATTGGTTGCCCAGGTCATCTTCATATACTTCGGAGAGACAAACATTTTGATAGAAACACTAACTAAACTAGCTGAAAAATTCCCCAGATTTTAGAAATCCACTAGTCTCCAGAGCATCAGCGCCCCTCCCCCAACACCAACGGCCACTCTGGGGCCAGAATAAAGAAGGGGAGCCGGGAAAACATTGCCATCTTGTCCCCTGTGACATCATTGCCCCTCCCCCAACACCAACGGCCACTCTGGGGCCAGAATTGTTTTTATACTATGTCTTGAATTTTGTTGTTCCTATGTTGTACACCGCTGTGAGTCGCCCCTGGGCTGAGAACAGCGGTATATAAGCAAAGTAAAGAAGAAGAAGAAGAAGAGCAGATTGTCCAAATAGATTTCCTATTTCTGCAAAAGATACTAGTTACTGCATATCTAAATATCAATAAAAAGTAGTAAAGCCATGACAAGACAATTAGCCAAACCACCTCCAGAAATTACACTTATTATCTCTAAATATCTGTTTATAAAGATAAATTTTGATATGCATACATTGGATGAATCTCTATTCCTTTTTGTCCGCTTTATTGGTAAAGTGTTAGCAATCAATCCCTCTGCTTCCCATGACATTCCACAATCTCCAAAAAGGCCAAACATATTGTTTCTACTATATGCAATGAGAATAAACTAGTAACACTTGGAGAAATAACCTCCTTGGCCACCCCATAAATATCCACATCTAAGAACCAAAGGATTTTTTTTTTCAAAAAAGGGCATATTTACTTTTTTAAAAAAGTTGTATTTCATTTACCTGCTTGACAACATTCCAAAATCAAACATATTTATGAATCAGAAAGACACGCACCACAAAAGAAGGTAGTATACTTTGCTTCGGGGGAGGGGGGGTTAATGTACCACATTAACAAAGTAGAAAAATTTGGGGGGGTGGTGGTGTTAAAACTTTTTTTTAGAAATCATGAAGAGTAATTCCATAACACAACAACATTTTTAATACAGTCCAAAGACCCTAATACAGTCCAAAGGTATAAGATACAAGGTATGCAAGGTTAGTAAGGCCACAAATAGCAAAAAAAAAAAATGTTTTTTCTAACCTGAAAAATTTTTGGTGGGTTGACTTATGCACAGGTCATATCAAAATTCATAATTTCATTCACCAAACCTTTCATTGACTTACATATATATATATGGTCGATTTATACATGAGTATATACAGTAATTCAATCTTAGTTTCAATGCTGAGTTCTGGCACATGTAAATATAGGTAACAGACTAGTGTTGAAAATCATACTGGAGATAGAATAGAAATGAAATGTACTAAATAGAGCACTCCAGATTCCCTGACATTCATAGGGCTTAAAGACAGAATGTGGAACTAGACATCTCTTTTTTTCGTGGGAAAGCAAGAGACAGGAATACATTCAGGTTATTACAATGGATTTGACCTTGGGCATTTTTCCCTTTCAATTTTTTACATACATGTAGCATCTCTCATATTACGGAAAACAAAGTGAAAAAAATACTGGACCCTACATACATTCTTCCACTCTGGAAAAAGCACTGCAGGGTGTAGTGCTGGATTACCATTTCCACGTAAAAGTAAGGCTCACGATGTGCCAGATACACAAAAATGAATTCCTGAATTATATAAAATAGCTGACTAGCAAATCAAATTTATGACAATAAAAAGACGGCCAAAATAGACTGAATATACTCTTCAGAGACTAAGGACTTAACAGGGGGAATCAAAAAATGAAGCTATGTGACTACACAATATTATGCATACGATCTCACGTGCAGAAGACTTTTAATTCAGGTATGAAAACAGTATCAGAGCAGTAACAGTAGGGACATCAGAAACAATGACAGAAATAAAACAAGCTGATGGTATCTAACCATAAACCTTCACAATTTGCTCAGAGAACGTCTTCCAAAGGCACTATGGGGAAAAGGAATAAAAAGAGTAACTGAACTGTTTCAGTTTTTCAGAGGATATTATTCCATACAGATAAAAAGTGATCTGAGAGATGAGAAAGTTCTTCAGAAACCACCAAAGGCAGACAAGTGGGACTCAAAATGAATCTGAAATAAGCAGACATGCAGAAGACTGATCTGCATACATGAAAGCATCACTGAACAAGAAAATGATTATAATCTCATCGTGGATACAGCCTCCACGGATCAGATAGAACCAATTACAGATTAGGAAAGTCTTCTATTGAAAAGGAAACAATCTACAGGAGGAAATATTTACATATGCCTTTTTCAACACATGAGGTGTTCTCCAGTGAAACTAAAGAATGTCAAGATTCAGAGAGACTCAAAATTTTTGAGTTAAGGATCATTCTCAATATTGATGATGTCAAATCATTGAGTGCAACAGGACTTACTCCTTGGTAAAGTATAATAAGGCTGCAGTCAAATAGTCTTCAAACTTCAAATATATAGAATACACCAAAGGAATCTTCCAAGGCCAGAGAGGCAGATGGCAAAAACAGAAGAACAGTCTGCCTCAGGGGAGTGTGCTTGCGCCATCAATGTCTACTATTTACACAAATGATCAGCCACTGCCAGAAGGGACAGAGAGTTTCATCTATGCTGACGATAGTGCCATCACTGCCCAAGCAGAGAGCTTTGAAATGGTTGAACAGAAACTCCCCAAAGCTTTAGGTGCTCTTACAAGGAAAACCAGCTGATTCCTAATCCACCTAAAACACAGACGTGTGCTTTTCACCTTAAGAACAGACAAGCATCTCAAGCTCTGAGGATTACCTGGGAAAGAATCCCAGTGGAGCACTGTGGCACACCCAAATACTTGGGAGTTACCCTGGACCGTGCTCTGACTTACAAGAAGCACTGATTAACTATCAAGCAAAAACTGGGCGCTAGGAATAATATCATACGAAACCTGACTGGCACAACCTGGGGATCACAAACAGACACAGTGAAGACATCTGCCCTTGAGCTTTGCTATTCTGTTGCTGAAAACACATGCCCAGTGTGGAACACATCTCACCACGTTAAAACAGTGGATGTGGATCTTAATGAGACATGCCACATTATCACAGGATGTCTATGCCCCACACCACTGGAGAAATTATATTGTTTAGCCGGTATTGCACCACCTGACATCCGTTGGGAAGTAGCAGCCAACAATGAAAGGACCAAGGCAGTGAAATCTCCGGTCCAGCCCTGTTTGGATATCAGCCAGCATGCTAACCCCTTAAATCAAAAAATAGTTTTCTAAAATCTACAGAGATACTCAAAGGAACATATCAGCAAACTAGAGTCCAAATGTGGCAGGCTAAAATCCGGAACCTCAAGCCATGACTGATACCGAATGAGAAACCCCTTCCTGGGCACACAGAAGACTGGGCAACTTGGAAGGCGCTGAACAAACTGCGCTATGGTACCACGGGATGCAAAGCCAACCTTAAGAAATGGGGCCACAAAAGAGTTCACAACATGCAAGTGTGGAGAAGAGCTAACCGCAGACCACCTACTACAATGCAGTCTGAGCCGTGCCACATGTGCAATGGAGGATCTTCTTATAGCAACACCAGAGGCACTCCAAGTGGCCAGCTACTGGTCAAACGACATTTAGTATAATGCCAAGTTTTTCAACTTTGTGTTTTTAAATACATTACAACTATACCCTCAGTTCACTTTTGACATGATAAATTAATACCAAAGGAATATTTAATTATCCAAGATTCATTTTGGATGATTCAGAACAGAAAGTCAGAAATAAAGTAATGGAACCATTTCCCAGTCTATGCATGATTGCCATAACTAACAAATAATTTGCATAATAAGCAACCTAGGTTACTCAGATACAGAAAATTGGAATACAGCAATATTACTGATGGCAGACATGTTGCACAACCGTATGGGTAGGACCAATCACAAGATCCTCACACAACAAGCATTCTAGCTAAAGGGTTGTGAACAGAGATGCAACAGTGTTTTTGTTTAAAAAGTTAACAAGCCTTTATAATTCGAATTACAACCCAGAACAGATTCATTCCACCAACAAGGAACCCATCAGCCAGCATGGCCTATAGCACCACAGTATTTATAAGAAGACCTTTATAATGATCTGATTAAGTGGTACACCAATATTAAAACTGGACCTCTTGTAGGCTTCTTTTTTTCTCAAGACACCAAACAATTAATACTATTTTTATAAGCTTGCTACATCTAATAAGAATGGCTATAAACTCAAGGCATGTGTTGTACATCCAGGTGTTTTTATAAGTTGATGTGAACACCAAAGATGAATTTTCAGCTACTCATTTCAAAGCATATGAACTTTTGCCCCCTAAAAAATGAAAACTAAAAGAGGTGCCTGGAGTTTGGCACATGATCAGACTGTTCCATCACTATCTATCAATATCAAAAACTGTAGATGCCTTGATCTCCAAACACAATAAAATTGAATGAGTAGAGGAAGAGGGAAGAGGGTCCAAGTGAGAATGAGTTAAGAGGTTTCACATGTCACAAGAAGATTGAACATAAGCACAACAGTCTGACTACTTGCCTCTTTAAGCTACTGCTCTGTTCTTTTCTGTTTGGGTAATCTCTTTAGTTCACTTTGCACAAATAGCACAACCTCTCTTCCTTCACAGGCAGTGCAAATAGCAGAAAATGGAATTTAAACGTTGGAATAAAATAATTGTGGGCCATGGGCTATAATTTGATTTCATGCTTTACAACAAAATGAAATAGCATTTCCTTGAATGTATTTTTTTAAATGTGCTTTTTACCATGTTAGGATTTCCTCTGGCACAGAAGAGAAAATGTGCTGTTCTCAAGTATCACTCCTATTTGGGGGCAAAGCTGTTTTAATATGCACTTCCCATTCTGGGGAAGAGGAAATTCTTCAATTAATAAACCGGGTGGACTGAGGCGAGTTTTAAAAGATTTAATCAATTTCATCTGCACTTAGGATAAAAAGACTGACTATTCTACTTCGCTCCCCCTACATAGTAAACTTAAAAAAAGAATCATAAACTAAATATTTTATTTTAAATTCTTTGAGGTCAGTATCTCCTGTTTCAGGAAATATTGTCTGTTTCATGCAGTGAGTATGAAACTTCCCCTTACCACTCCTTCTTAACTTTTTTTTTTTTTTTTGGCTTTAAATCCCTATTCAGAAGTACATAAATTATTCCCCATTTCATATATAGTAACACCTTGGGAGATACTGCAAGCTGGACAGGATTTTTTTTAGGTACCTTGGGGAAGCTGACAAAGTGAAGAAAGAAGATTTTTCCAGGATATGTAAACCTTCATTATTCTTCACAAAAGGGAGGGAGGCAACAGTGCATGACCTATACATGGGGAGAAAAAACTATTCCATAAACCAATGCAAATCGTGTACCAAAACCGGATACCAGAGGTTTAGACAGACAACATTTTGAAAAGAAACAGGAACTCCCAGTGTGATTCCAGCATCCCATAAGCATTTTGCAGCATGCTGTTCCATATGGAAGGTGTCACTAAATCCTAATGGTTGGAAATATGCCGTAAAGAACAGAGAATCAGTCATTCCTTAATTTCTCTGTTGCTTTCAATGAAAGCCTAACTTTAATTTCATTAGTAGTTGACATATTGGTTTAGAGAAACATTTGAACAGAGAATAGCATATATGGACATCATGTATAAATTGAGATCAGGTTTTGGAGCCAAAAATGTAGATGTATATATGACTGAGGATAAGTCAAGGGTCAGTTCACAAATATGGGAAAGTACCAGTGATGATTCATGTGGCTCTCCACCCATGGCCGCCACTACCAATTTTCCGACCAGGCATTGAAAAAGGCCAAAGCCGCACCACACTGGAGAAAGTGGAGGTAGTTGACACTTTTTTTAGGTTCTTGCCTTAGGTTTTTTTAGGTTCTTGCCTTTCAACATTCTACTCAAAGAAAAGGATAAGTCCTTTTTCAGGCAAGTTTATTTTTTTTATTTACTCTATTTATACCCCGCCTTTCTCTACCCCGAAGGGGACTCAAGGTGGCTTACATAAAAACAATTATTAAATGCATTAAAACACATACAATTAAAATTGAATTAGATTAAAATTAAAAACATATTAAACATTTGAAAACAGTAGTTGAAGTCCAAGCCATAGTCATTCCATATATTTCAGATCTGTTAATTGCACTGCACTATTCTCCAAAGGCCTGATCCCACAGCCAAGTTTTTACCTTTCATCTGAAGGCTAAGTGTTATGGTACAGTACTCACACTGACCTATGGATATGTCAGGTTTAGGGAATTGAGTGTTTTGTTTTTTTACTATTTACGTGAGCACATAGGATATGTAGTATTCAAACTTATAAACTGGTTATTCTAGACAACTCAATGTCGTGACTTACTGTAGTTTTCTAGGCACCCCCCAAGATAATCTTGTTGACTTAACTCAATGCATAAAAATCACACAGATCACCCCCTCAAAACATGTTAGCATCTTCTTTCATCGAACCATCTATCTATGGTGTGGTATATTGTAAGAATATTGGCCCTGGATTGAAGAAATCAAGTTTTAAATCCCTAATGAGTCATAAAGGTCACTTACTAAACTTAGGGCTAGTTATTTAATTACACCCTACCTATATTGCAAAAATAAAAGTCAAAAGGAATCATGTATTTCTCTTGTGCTCCTTGAAGGGTGGGTTATAAATGTGATAGAGACATGCCATAAATGCTTGTCAGAAGCAGAACCAGAACCCAATCTCTGGCTATTCAGATAATAGGGACGGGAGTAAATGCACACTAGTGAGTGAACTATCATTCATGCAAAGGCTCTGATTCCCTTTCTCCTCTTCCAAGGAATCTGTTGTTAGGTTGCCATAAGTTAAATATATATCACCATCTTTTTTATAGAATCTATTACATTATTACACTCCATACATACATAAAATGCTTCTTGCATAAATTCATCATCCATAAGATGCTGCATATTAGTAAATCAAGCTGACCCTAAAGGCATGATGTTGCTGTTCCTCTACAGAAATCTCCTATCTGATGACCTCCTGCATCTCCAGCAACAATTCATACTGTAGTTTACTGAGAGGACCTTTTCACCTCCACTCAGATCCACATAATTGGAAATCCAAAAGTCAATGCACATCATAGATGGTAGAAATAAGTACAACCGGTGCATTACAGTGTAAGTGCTGAATAAGCAATACCAAATGGCAGGTTCTTTACATAGCAATCATGTTTATGTCTTAAGACATCCCTATTCCGAATAGTTTATAACCTAAAATGTCATGTGTATTGCTTCACAGTAGACTTTACAAAATTTTATTTCCAGTAGTTGTAATATATTGTATTGTGCTCCTCACATCTACAAGCCAAAAGCTTCAATGTAACCTTTAGCAGTATCCCTTAAAGGAAAAAACAGTAGACATTAATATCTCCCAGTTTTCACAGATAAATGAGCTATTAGAAAAAAACCAGATAAATCTCAGAGTGGATTCTTGCCAAAGAACAGCAAACAAGCAGGTTACTTTTTTGTTCTCTAACTAGATTGTTACTGCCAAATTATTTCCTTCATTCCCTATTCTGCAGCTGTGTAGGGGAGCAACTCTAGTGCTGGCCTTTCTTATCTCCAGGATCCTCAAACCAACTTTTTTTCTGGCCAAAAAGAGGGTGAACTGCTTCACCACATGTCAAATATATTTCAAATAGATATTCAAATAGACTGTAAGTCTAACATCAACATTAAATAGCATTTTAACAAATGATTTCCACCACCTTTAATTTATGTTTCAGTTGTTCTTGCGGCAAAAGCTAGCATAGTTTGAGCACACTCCAATATGCTGATGATATTGTAATCCTAAACGATTTGGACCCAGGCTATCTAGAAAACTGCATCTCCTTGTACAAACCTGCACGAACTCTTCGATCAGCCAAGGAAGCCCTACTCTCAGTCCCAGAATGTCAGAATGCCAACCAGCAAGGGAGGTGGGGTTAGTTTCTAGGTATATATACCAAGGGCATTAGACAGCATGATTAGAACTGAGTTTTTTGGAGTCTGGCAAGAAGGAAAATAAAAGGCTTTGTTTCTAATGTGTTTTACTTCCAAAAGCTTCCAGGTTCTGACAAGAGTTGCCTTCAAAAATCCTGCAAATCTCTTGGATAGACAGGAGGAAAAACGTCAGTGTTCTGGAAGAAGCAAAGACCACCAGCATTGAAGTGATCATCTTCTGCCATCAACTTTACTGGACCAACCATGTTGTCCGAATGCCTAATCACCATCTCCTGAAGCAGTTACTTTACTCAAGAATGGAAAACAGAATGTCGGTGGACAACAAAAAAGATTTAAAGATGAGCTTTAAACTGTGGTATAAAGACAGGAAAAAATGGGAAGCCCTGGCACTCAAGCATTCTAACTGGAGGACAGCTGTTACGGACTGTGCTACCGATTTTGAAGAGGCACAAATGGAGGGCGAATGGGAGAAATATGTCAGGAGGAATGCATCTCAAAGACACTGGGGAGACTCCTCTTGTGCTGGATCAGAAGTGGAACTGGGGAGGGGGGAGTGGGTGGGAAGGGGGAGTGGGTGGGAGGGAGGGCTTCTTTTTGTACACTGACCCCAGATTTGTACGGAAAACACTGCAAAGATTTGGTTCAACAAAGTCATAGTAATAATAAATAAATAATAAATAAATGAAAATAATAAAAAAAGGAATGCGTGTCAAGCAAATCCTTTCCATCTGAAAATCTGTCCTTATTGTGAAAAACCATGTGAATTCAAAATAGGTCTTCACAGTCCTTTACGCAAACACTCTACCCTTGGAAGACCATCATATGCGGTCATGAATGATTGCCTATGACGATGATGACTTTGGAGACCAGGACAAACCCTCTCTGAAGAAAGTCCATTTTGGCTGAAATACTTGTTGTATAACTTAAAGCTATTTCAAACTTATGACAACTCTAACCTTTAATTTTGCATAAGATCCCTTTGCTGTCCTTTGAAACTGAGAGAGTATGTCTCGTCCAAGGTCACCCAGAATGTTTCCATGACTAAGACAGATTTGGACCCTGGTCTGCAGAGCCATAGTCCAACACTCACATCACATTGGCTCTCCAAAGTAAAAAAAAGTGGTCCCTACACCTGCTGAAATTGTCCACCCCTTCTCGAATGCCATAGAGTAGCCACTAGCCATCAAAGGCCATTAAACAGGCATTTAAAGCTCATAATCTATTCAAAAGTTGGGTCTCAACTAATATAAAAGTTTCACACCATAGGACCAAGTAGAAGTTGGGTCGACGTTCTTAGGGCTTGTTTTGACATGAAGCCTTATGCCACTCTATTGAGACAATTAGTTTGTCTGCCCCTCTCTGGAGTGGTGGTCAGAGGCGGGAACAATTCTTGCTGAGCCTGGGTCTGGGGTGCTGGAGGTAGGAAAGGTTGAGTCAAGGCCCTGATGACCATATGAGTTGAACAAAGTGGGGAGTCCTCGATCTTTCCATCTGACAATGGCTCTACCATCGAGTCCAGTGATGACCAGACAGGTTGGCCTGGCTGGAGAGAAGGAGAGGATCATTGGGAGGAGGCTTGGTCCCTCCTTGACAAAGAAGAGGATGAAGTTTGCTGTACCCTTCTCTTCTTGGCAGCCACTTGAGCTTCTGCAGGAAGCTGCGCTTCTAGTGATTTCCCCAGCATTGGGGGAATTGGTAAGGAAGAAAGTTGTGTTGGTCCCTCTACCTGGGCTGGTCTGGACTCTTTGTGTGCACGTTTGAATGTAGAGAGTGGTGTCACTGTGATCAAACGGGTTGATCATACCAAGGTCATGGAGCTTGAGTTCAAGGGAGGCTGGCTAGCGTTGGGCAACTATGTTGTTCACTGAGGCCCATTGGTCCCAAGGTCGACACTCTGGAAGATTTTGAACCTGTTGACATGTCTGAGAACCTCGAAGGAACTACCAATGGTGCTGAGATCGAGGGGGCATAGATGTTGAGAGGGCTAAGGACTGTTGGTATTAATTATTTATCGTGTCAGGAGCGAACCAAAACAGCTGTATTGCATTAAAAACAAACAAACAAAACACAAAGTTTCAGTCGTGGATTCCACTTTGTAACCCCATTTCTTAAGGTTGGCTCTGCATCTTGTGGTGCCAGAGCACAGTCTGTTTAGCGCCTTCCAAGTCGCCCAGTTTTCTGTGTGCCCAGGAGGGAGTCTCTCATTTGGTACCAAGCGACTCTTAGTATAACAGTGCCTTTAGCCTGGCTACCCTGTGCTGCCTGACTTAGGCCATAAAGGCTTGGCAATGGTGGCAGGAGACAACCTTATGGCCCTCTTCATGGCAAAGTAGGCACTTTGCATAGCTGTCGGAGTCCGTTACCTTCTATGCATGCTGGGTGCTGCGTTTGAAGTGGGTTGTTGACATCTCTATGAAGTTCCAAAGAGAGCTGCGTGGCAAAAAAAAAAAAAGGAACTGGGAAATGCGGAGGCCTTTTATGCCCTGGGAGGAGTGGGTGGGGTTATCACCAAAATTTGAAAGATCACAGCTTGGAACGCTTTCTGCATAGGCACAGTAATTCCATATATGTGCATTCACAAAGACCACAAAGAAAAAATGAATATGCAGATCGGCCCCTATGGGTGTTTTTTAAAATACAATTTATTTTGCCAAAGCAAATGCATTAATAAAAAGAACACACTATAAAATACCAGTTTGCAGAAATAAAATTTAAGAAGAGAACTCTTTATTACAAAAGACCGCAAGAATCTTAATCTAATAATTAACCATGCCATAAGATCATCCTATTCTCTGCCCACATCCATACGTAAATTGCCCTTACTTGATGTTCTGTGTGATCACTACTAACCCTGGCTCATGGGCCTGCTAACCCAAAGAAGCAGATTCCTAAAAAATTCTTGAGATCCCTGAATTAATTCCACACGCTTTAAGGAGCCAATCTTAATAACAAAGTCAACACTGTAATATAAACATAATGCTAGGAAGTTCATAGCGAGGGCATTAAAGCAATATCCATCTACTGTTGTTAAGTCCTGACCTCTGAAGGTCAGAGGAGTAACATATGTAAAAGGGAGGCTGCAGCTATGGTTTACATGAAAAGTAGCCATTGTTAAGACTCATTATATTAGAATCAACAGCCGCTTAAGGAAACTACTTAGCATCATAATTAAATAATAATAATCACATCCGTTTTTTTAAAGAAAATTAAACCAGGATTGGACAACTGGCAGTGCAACTGGCAGTACAAATCCCAGATTTGTTGAGTAAGATATAGAAAGCATAACCAAACTGTCATTTTATCTGTGCCAATTTTATACTCCTGCTCAGTCCTAGGAGGAAAAAATGGTATTGTCTTCCACGGGTTGCAGCTTCCCTCACAGCAAGGCATGTAAATAGTGACAATTGCAGCCAAATGAGCTGTTCTTGCATTGCCAGACACTACAGTTACTACTGTCAAGTTAAAATCCCCACGATGTTGGCATCCCTGAGAAAGTGTCACTTCCAAGCACGATGATCCATGTGAACTTCCACTGCTGTCTAAAAAAATTTAAATGGTAAAAACAGCCATAGTGCGTAATTATTTATTTAGTGTTTCTTTTAGCCTGTTTCAGTAGTAGGGGAAGAGACTACATTTGCCACCATTACCTTGTTTTCAAAGAGCCGTGTGTGGAGCCGGGGAGCTTTACTGACTCTGCCATTCAAGAACAGCGGCAATTAATGCAAAGCCAGCTTTCATCAGGCTACAAGTGCCTGCTTGCTTAACATCAGCTAGATAAAATAAGAAGAAGACAGTGGAGGTCTGATTGAAACCATCACTAGCTGAACGCACTTTTTGCTTCCTGCAAAGGGTAATTCCATTCATGTCACTTTGGGAAGCTAGAAGGTGGCTTCATCAGCTCCATGATCTCTGTTTCTGAAGACTGCCAAGGGTCCCAACAAACTTATCACAGCTTCTACTCCAAGATCAAGGCTTGGGAAAAGATATAAAAGAATTATAGAAAACAAGTAACCATATATATTTATGTACAAATCACGGGCAGGTTTTGAGGCCAAAACTATGAATTTTGATATGACTCATGGATACGTTGAAGGTGATTCTGCAGATAGTGAAAGTACCAGCCTTGCTTCAAGAGCAACAATCTTCTTTGACTAGTGGCAAAGAGTGAGAGATTCATCCACCCTAAGAGAACCATTCTACTTTCTAGACTGGAAAACAGCACTGGTATTTCTTTGGCACTTTCCTTCAAAGGAGTGCTGAGACAGTAAAAGAAGTCGGTGCACCTTTTAGGTTCTCCTGGGAAGGACTAAGCTGTCACCTTTCAACACCCTACTCAGAGAAGGGGACAAGGTACAGTGTTTACACTATCCCATGGATAAATCAACCGAGGTTGGGGGGGGGGGGGAGGGTTGATTTTTTTTACTAAAGTTTCTTGACTTATATATGAGGATATGATGTTCTACCATTAATTAGCATCATCTAGAAGAGCCCTGCTTTGCCACTCCTCCCCAATGTATCAGAAGTATCAGTATGAGCTAAACAGAATTTACCCACCTGTTGCTTGTACCAACTAGTGTTTATTAGGGGGAAAGTTTTTACAATAGGGAAAAGGGGAAAACAGTAAAATGAAACCTCAGGGAAAATCAGGTAGAAAAGAACTTATTCAGAACACTTAGAAATTAAAAAGATGCAGAAAACACAATTCATAGTAAAAGCAAGCCATTTATATTTATAGAAACAGTAAAAAAAATGGCAATCTAGCACTGTTATATTAATTACTTTCTAATGTGCTTTTTTTCATAGGGTTTGTATTAAGAAGTCCAATCACTTAATCTTTAAAATGCAGCCACCTACATTCTCAATTGTAACACTGCTTCCATTCCAAAACCTTGCTTTAGAGATTTTCTGTTGATGGTTCAGAAAAACAAAAACTCAGCACACCTTCTGAAACAGAAAATGTGGCATATTCACAGTAATATAGGATCGCCCTATGGCCTGCGGAGTTGGTACTGAATATTCAATAGAAATGTGATTAGTTCAAGCTTCAGTATTCTTGTTGGGAGGTATTTTGTTTTGGTATCAAGGCCATATGTGCACATGCAGTGCTTTGGAAAATTAAACGTTACTTAGCATTTAACCTTGGGCTTACACATCTGACCATAAATGGCATCTGTGACTCAGTAGATCTTTTTTTAAAAAGAGATCTGAAATGCAAATAGGATGGAAAAGTCTAATTTTATAAAATGCATTGACTTAATTTAAATCAGATTTATGTATATTGTCTGCAAAATTTTCTAATAAATGTGTACAGACAAATAGGATAGACCATGTGTAGTTAATAAATTCTAGGTGAAGTAGTAAGGAAGAATCTCTTGCCCCAAAGTGCTTCCACTTACCACAAAGACCTCCCACCACCACAAGTTAATGTCATCCCAGTGACAAAAAATCCCACATTAGGAAATGCAAAACTCAAGATCCAGCATGAAAGGTGAGGAACTAGAGAATTTCCAAGGTAAGAAATCACTTGAGACTGGCATATAATCTGAGAATGTTTATGGAAGACATTTTTAGTAAGTCTCCTCCAAGTATTAGTGGGTTTAACATTGAACCTAGAGGCCAAGGTTTCAGTGGTGGAAAATATTGGAATAGGGTGATATCCATAAACCCAGGGCATTCAAAGACAGTTTTGCATTACCGTAGAAACTGTCAAAAACTAAATCAACATTTGTCCTAGTAATTCTTCTCAGAAATACTCCTAAAGTCCTCCTGCAAGTTATAGGATGATATCACCAAGATTGAATATGTACAAATATATTTCTATTTTAATATTATGAATAGTTTAATTACGGTATATTTTAATGCTATCCTTTGTATGTTTGAGCAATATTGTACTCGTTTTAAATTGTAAGATGCCTTGAGTTTCAAGTTTTGAAATGGCAAATGTTAAATTAAGTTAACAACAATAATTAACAAAGAAACGTACTGAACAGCTACATAGTCTTTTTTGAGTATTCAGAACACTGCTCATACATTTGCCTGTTTTAGACTATGGTTTAACATTTGAAGCAGTCACAACAGACCTTGACAATTTTCCTCTCTATTTGTTCCTATGAAACAGATGCTAAATAGAAATTTACTCCTTTTGTTTTTGCATTTCGTCTGAACACTGGAAAGCTCTTTGCCTGAAGTACAAAGAAATGTGATCTAAGATTTGATTGGTTTATTAACCATAGTTAGGATAAATTCCAGTTTCTGAAGACACAAAGTAACATTGACCTAAAGGAGACTGAAGTTTGTTGCACACCAGAAGCAGCTTTCAATTTCTAATATACAGAAAAAGCATGTATGAATTCAAAACACATCACAGCTCATTCTTGTTAGCACTAGTTACAAATCAGTATAATATCTAAACCAGGATAAGTATCTCAGAAATCCTTACAATAACCCTTTGAAGTAGATGAATATATTATTCTTATATAGAGAACTGAGACTAAGTTACACAGACTTGCCCAAGGCCAACACTTAAGTTCATGTCCAAAGTAAAATTTAAGTTAAAATGCTACAATGGTATCTGATTAAGTCATTTCATTAATAATAGATTAGGAATCACATAGCCTACAGGCTGTATACAGATTGCATAAGGACCCCATGTCACAAGCTTTGGCCAAAAACTTGGGATCTTCAGTTAAAAAACCCTTTGGCCATAAAGTAGACTAATGGTTCTCAAACTGTACTCCTCCAGATGTTTTGGACTTCAGCTCCCACAATTCCTAACAGCTGGTAAGCTGGCTGGGATTTCTAAAGTTACACGTAGATGAACACAATTTGAGAAACACTAGAATAGACTATTGCTTTCTATTAGATAACAGTCAAAATGTTATTTTGATGGAGGATAAAGATTCCCTCTGCACCACCAAAATGATGCAAGGGGACAGTGCAGAAGATTGGACCTCTAAGAGCTCCTAGGGACCCCAAATTGAAAATGCAAGGCTCCCTAGATGGACCATGTCCATCTCTGCAGCAATTATACTGCTCTTGCCAGTGAAATGGTTCCCTATATTCATGCAGGGTCCCCAGGCCTTCAAAAACTATTTGTTCCAGAGCAAATCTAAGGAGATATGGAGCACCTCAGGAGGAAGGAGAGAATAAAATAGACTTCTACTCCTACATAAATGGCTTTCACTCAGAGCTATCAGCTATTGACATGATGGTTTGTACTTCTCTTTGAAATATTAACTATAATGGGATCAGGTTTTGTGCCTTTTCCACAATTAGAGTATCTAAAATGTATTTTGACCATTGGACCCTGCAAAATTCCTTACAGTATAAACAATTGCACATAAAATTTATATGTAAGAGATTTTGCAGTGGGTAGGAGTCCCCGGTGGCACAGCGGGTTAAACCACTGAGCTGGCAAATTGCTTACTGAAATGTTGCAGGTTTGAATCCTGGGAGCGGCATGAGCTCTTGCTGTTAGCCCCAGCTTCTGCCAACCTAGCAGTTCGAAAACATGCAAATGTGAGTATTTATTTATTTATTTACTGCACTTGTAGACCACCGTTCTCAGCCCTAGGGCGACTCACGGCGGTGTACAACATATAAAAACAAATTACAATATAGGCAATATCACAAACAACAATAACAATATCACTATCAATAATACAATTACACTAAATCATTCGCGACGTCTCATCATAGAATCACAATCCAATCTCGTTATCCATGTTCCGTTCCAATCGTCATTGCCAATTGTTGTAGCACTTAGTCAAACGCCTTCTCAAACAACCACGTCTTTAGTCTCTTGCGGAATGTCATAAGAGAGGGCGCCTGTAGATCAATAGGTACCACTCCAGCGAGAAGGTAACGGCGCTCTATGCTGGCCCAATGACCTTGGAGGTGTCTATGGACAATGGCAGCTCTTCAGCTTAGAAATGAAGATGAGCACCCCCAGAGTCAGATACAACTGGACTTAATGTCAGAGAAAAAGCTTTACCTTTAAGGCATATAATGATTTATTCTAATATAGCAAGAGAAGAGCATATAGATTTCAAAGACTTTAAAAAGAAAAATCCTATAGGAGTACAATGAAAAAGCTCACAAAATGCAATAGGTGTGGTGAAAGGGTTAGTAGCTCCTCACTGACAACACCAAGAAATTTACTTCCTCAGAAACAATATCTGTACTATACTTTGAGGGTTCCAGATCTGCAATATAATAATAATAATAATAATAATAATAATAATAATAATATGTATTTAGATAATCTATATAAATAAAAATGTAATGTTCATTTGTGGGATTAACATAACTCAAAAACCACTGGACGAATTGACGCCAAATTTGGACACAATATATAGTTTATTTGGGGGGGTTACGTCTGTTCTGCTGGGTTTTTGTGTGTTTTTAGGGGTGATGGACACTCATTGGCCTGATAGGTATATTTTGTTCAAATTTGGTGTCAACTCGTCCAGTGGATTTTGAGTTATGTTAATCCCACAAACGAACATTACATTTTTACCTACCTACCTACATACCTACCTACCTACCTACCTATCTATGCAAACACACATATATATACACACACACACACACACACACAACATATATACAGACTGGGCCACAGCAACGCGTGGCAGGGGACGGCTAGTACAATATAAACATTTAGCCTTGAAAGAACAACCTTGTAATATGTGTGACCTTGGAGCAATAAGAAAGAACAACCTTGTAATATGTGTGACCTTGGAGCCTATAAAGCCCTAAACGGTTCCGGCCCAAAATACCTTACTGACCGCCTCTCGGCCTATGAGCCCACAAGGACTTTGAGATCTTCCGGGGAGGTCTTGCTCTGGATCCCGCCTGCCTCACAGGCACGGCTGGTGGGGACGAGAGATAGGGCCTTCTCGGTGGTGGCTCCTCGGCTGTGGAACACCCTTCCCGTGGACATCAGGCTAGCCCCCTCCCTGCTAATATTCCGCAGGAAGTTAAAGACCTGGCTATTTAAGAAGGCATTTGACCAATAAGTGCAATGACTGGCAATTGACCATAGGAATGGAACACTGGAAAAGAGATCGGATTGTGGCTTGACGATGAGACGACTCGGAACGTAGTAGTGATTTTGTAGTGATGCTGTTGTTTGATAAGATGTTTTTATGATTAGGATGAATTGTACACTGTTTTGCACTATGTCTTGTTTTCTTGCACTTGTTTTCTTCATGTTGTACACCGGATGAGTCGTCCTGAAGGGCTGAGAATTGCGGTATATAAGCGCAGTAAATAAATAAATAAATAAATAGATAAATAAATATTTATTGCACATAAAAGGGATTATGCAGAAAGACTCAAAGTTAGAATTCATGTTTTGTACTTAAAAAGACGTATTGCTCACCTTTGTAACTTAAAATGAAATTGTGTCCACAAGTGAGCAATCCCAAGGAATCACCCCCTGATCCACAGAGTTCTCCCAGATCTTTCAAACATGAATGATAAGCCAAAAATATTGCTTAGAGGCAAATCCAGAAATGTGTTTGTTAGTTTTCTCCCACCATCTCCAACATTGGAATAACATCACTCAGGGTTATAAACATCTGTACTAGCAAAGGGAATGTACAATACATTAAAAAAAGTCAAGGCCCACATATCCTGTAGCTCTGCACTTTACAAACAAAAGGTTGGGGGAAGTCAAAAGAGGGGGTGGGGTACAGGGAATAAAGGCTTAAAGATTAAAGTCACAGGCAGAGACAGACGGCTCTGTTTTTTAATAACTGAAAACATGAGTTGTGCCTGAATGTGTTCATTGTTTTACAGGGGGGGGAGAGACTACGCACGCAGGACTTAGTGGCGACAGGGCTGCCTTTCCATCAAAAGTAAGGTTTTTTTAAAAAAAAGTGGGAAGGAAAACTTCAGCTCAATGCCTTAATTTCCCTTCTTGTAATGTTTAATGATGCAAGTCAGGTAGAAGTCAACCCAAGCTACCTCTTCTATTTCTCCCACTCCCTTCATTAAACTGGAAAAAACTCAGCGGGGAAAAGAGGGAATCTCATCATTAAGAATGTAAAATACAAACTGAAGAGGATTTAAATCTATGTTATAGAACAGAAATATATTCAGAAGATTTTGAACATTTTCATTTGGATAAACAACATGGAAGCTACTACCCTTTTAATTGATTTATTTTAATAGTAATTATATACAGTGGGATAATCTGTTTTATTAGAAAACTAGGCACATAAGATCATATTCATAAACCTTTAGAATCTGATCATTTCCCTTTTGTTTTGTTTTTTTCAGCACAATAATATAAAATAATGCATATTGGTTTACTACAGTTCTAGTTTTGACATTCTTACATCCAGGTCTTCTTAAAGAAAAATGACGACTTAACATAAAAAAATAGAATTATATTGGAAAAATGTGAGGCCTATAAATTCTAATAAAAGTAAATCGTGTGTGAAAGACGGAGGACACAGAAAAAGAAGCCGGGTTTGAGAATGAAAACTCAGAAACAAAAAAAAATCATTCTTTTTGGACAAAGTACAACCCGCCAATGCAGCACAATTCAGTTTTCTACACATTATTTCACAATTAGCAATGAATTGCAAGTTTTAAAAGTATTTTAATTAATCTTCCTGTCAACGCATGATTTCCAACTCAATAGTGCAGGCTATACTGCACGACACAGAAGAGCACACTATAAAGAAATAAAGAGACAGAAACAACAATTCACAGTCATGAATTGCATCAATGAGTGTTTCCAAATGCAGAACAGCAGCTGCTACACAGGCAAAATGATTGTGTCACTTTATGAGCCAAGGTAGGATGTCGCTGTTGTTTGTAAAGAAAGACACATACTACAATGCCAGAAAAAGCCATAATCACAAGATGCAACACTGTGCATACTGCAGAAAGGTGGAAAATTAAAGTGAGTATGTAAGCCACACTATAGCAGTATAAGATTTTGAGTCTAACATTTTGCAGCAATCGTCCAAAATCAGAGACACAACTTAACAGGATGCATAGCACAGCACTCTGTGCTATCCCTCCCACCATAGAATATTGCTTTCAGTCTGTAAAAACACTATAAAGCGTTTGAGCTATTCTTAACTGTACAATGATAATGTCCAACCACTCCTCACCCACACTTCACAAGAAACCCGAAAGTTTGGCATTGGGATGAGATGCCAGAATTAAATCGAACATCAAAACATCATTCTCCAAAAAGTTCAACTTTGTGGAAACGTTGCTCCCTGCGACCAAAGCTCTTTTGTCTCCAAAATAGCTCCAGGGCAAACCAGTAAAAGACAGGGTGGGAGGCAGGCTAGGTCTGTCCTCTGCTGTTTCTTACTGCTACAAAAATGTAGCCAGGGTGGTAATTTACCTTGTACAACCAAATTGTACATGAAAGTTTTGAAACAGCCCATTAAACATAACATTCTGGAACAAGACCGAAGGTCCGAGTGGAACACATTAGTCATGCATTCCAAATCAAGGCTACAAGAATTAGTCTACCAGGCAGGCAATTGTCAGCAGGTGGTACAAATGGCCCACCGGTTCGACCAACGAGGCACTATAATTAGCCCACAGGCTACATTGGCAACTTCCCAAGAAGCCAAAGGACATCACTAATTTGCAGAATGAACCACCCACCGTTAAACAGTAGAAGGCTGGTCTATGATGAAAAGATCTAATTAAAATGTACTCTAACTTGATAAGATTTGGTAAGATGGGAGAACTAATTAGATTGTTTCTCCCCAAGGCCCTTCCATACAGATGAAACCCCACATTATCTGCTTTGAACTAGAGTATATGGCAGTGTGGACTCTTATAATGCAGTTCAAAGCAGATATTGTGGGATTTTCTGCCTTGATATTCTGGATTATATGGCTATGTGGAAGGGGCCCTATTAGGACAAACTCTGAGAACCAACATAGGCATTAGGAGATGGTGGTGAAAAACATTACGGAGTCAGACAGGGTTGCATATACTCTACGGAAGCAGTCGTGGGGCTGCGATATCTGCTCCCTTTCCCAATTTTTTCTCAAATATGGAGCAACTCAACGATATGGTTCTTTTCAAGTCTACTCAGTTCTATGGTATTTCAGTTGAAGCTCTGCAAAGCTGTAAGAGCATATCAAGTAATGCACTGAGATTAAGGAGATTATACATTATGCAAGGAGATTACACATTATACATAACAAATTATACAAAAAACTAGAGTGAACAAAAGGAGCACTATTTTTTTAAAAAAAAGAAAACATTTTTACAATACTTTTCAACTGTAATTCTACCAAAGCAATTCACACAGTTACTATGTTAAAAAATAAGGAAAGGCAATGAAATCAAGGGATAAAACAATAGAAAAATAATAAATGATAATCAAATCATTTAAATCAAACAGGTAATCAGCAAACCCAGAAATCAGAAAAATTACTGACCAGACAAACCAACTGGTAGTGAAAGTACCCTGAACTGGGAAGCAGAATAATCTATACAACATGGCAGACATCACTGTAAGCGGTGCATCCGTTTAAACCTACTGGGTGTAAAGTTTATGGCAGTCTATAGGGAGGAAAATAATCACTCAAATATTCTACTGCTGAGTTGTTCATGTGCTTATAAATTGTGAATAAAACCTGGTTCAGTAGCTAACTGGCAGCCAGTGCAGAGCTTTCAACGCAAGAGTGATATGTGCATGATAGGAGATGTCCCTATTTATTTATTTATTTATTTATTTATTTATTTGGGGTTCTTTTACCCCGCCCTTCTCACCCCGAAGGGGACTCAGGGCGGCTTACAAAAGCAAGGCACAATTTGATGCCTGCATCTTAAAAACAATCAAACACAAAATTACATCAATACACAGTTAACACCAAATATACATTATAACCATAAAATCAATAAAATCAATAAAACCAAATACAAACCCTAAGTAGCTTTGCATTCTAAAGTCACCAAATCAAGCCAGGAGTAGCCCTATAAGATAAAGCACAGTCCAATCTTAAAGTTGTCAAAATACCGGAGTCATATTTCAAGTTATCCCTGTCCAAGAACGGTAACAATTGCCAAGCCAGCCCAAACTGGTAGTAGACACTCTTCCTCACTTAGGTAGCTATCTGCCTTTACTGTAAGTGAGGCTCATGACCTACAGGTAATTCAGGGCCCTTCCACACAGCCCTATATCCCAGAATATCAAGGCAGAAAATCTCACAATATCTGCTTGGAACATCTGAGTCCACACTCAGATAATGTGGGATTTTCTGTCTTGATATTCTGGGATATAGAGCTGTGTGGAAGAGTGCTTAATCAGCAGGATTTTCAACAAACCTGTGGAAACTCTAGATATATGCAAACATATTCACTACCCAAATAAATCAACCATAACATAAAAAGTAACTTAAAAAATATCTTAACATCTTTAGTGAGAAATAATCTCCAATCCTCAAATTTCCTTAACACAAGAAAAATCAGCAGATTAAAACACCAGTTCCTACACCTTGCATTTTTTTTGTTCTGTGAATATTTTTGCTCTACCTCTCTGTCTTCAGAAATCTAAATTTTGTTATGTTTAATCACCCAGACCACATTTAATAAAAAAAGCCAAGAATATTTGGAAGGCCCTTGCTCATTCTAAAAGCCAAGAGGCTCAACCATTTCCTTTCTGGGCACAACCCCAAGTTGTAATTAGTAATACAGTATGTAATGTATTTCTGAATTAATGTAGTCAAAACACCTTATTTGGCCTATTCTACGCCACCTGGACCTATTTTTTTGCTCTCCTTTTTAGTTTTTGCTTGAACATTACTCCATTCACATTGTGCAAAAATAGTAGATTTTACCATGTAAATTACAATATTGCAACAGCCATGAGGGTAGGGGTTCTAGAGCAGAACTCGGACCTACAGAATGTGAATAAGCCCTTTTACAGTGTGGCCCCAGCGAAAGTCCCCCCAATCTTCTATTTTCCATGGGACTGCTTTTGCATAAAAAATGAAAAGCTGGGCAGGGGTGTTTTAAAACAACTTTCTTATCACAGTCACAGGGCAACACCAGTTCTGATCAATGCCCCTTTCAGCTTTTTAAACACTTTTAATCACTTTTTTAAAAGCCACATCCCACTACGAACCGCCCTGAGTCCCCTTCGGAGAAGGGCAGTAAACATATACCACAAATAAATAAATAGATAAATAAATAAGCTACATATTTAACATATGCTGGCCCAATAACTGCAGGTGTTAAAAAGTAATAATCCAAAGAAGCCAAAAAGTAACCCTACTTCCTCAATTTAAGATGTTACGGAGCAGCATTCCAGAAGGAATTATTACTTTGGAACATAATATTTCTCTTTTCCCCTTTCATGCAAAGACATGTAGCTCTTTTGTTAAGAAATAAAGATTGTAAATTATTGTAAATTTTAAACTCATGGGCTCTTCCCTGTTTGTTTGTTGTTGTTGTTTTACTGGAATGCTTGGTCCATCCATTGACAATGGTCTGGGAGTATGGCTGATTCTAAAAGGCATGAATTGGAAGAATCTGCATATACCAGTTCAAATCTAGAATTCATTGCTTCAGACCAGGGATTCCAACTACCAAGTGCTGTTGCCGGTGTTTTTTAAGTTATTATTAAACAGCAAAAAGTCAATGTTATTGATCTACTACAAATCATCCAGCAATCTACTAAGGGCTCTTTGTTGACATTATGCCCAGCACTGCTATAAATTATCCTCTAAGGAAATATGGTATTTGCAAAATCCATGTTGAGCATTAAACTGAAGCACTACTGCATTCATACTGCAAAGATAAAGACATTTTCAGCAGAATGGTTATTTACTGCTTTAAATTTTTAGTTTCGCCAGCATACGAATTGGCATAATTTTCCATCCCACCATAAATATTCCTATCATATTAGTTTATAGTTCCAATTTCTCTAATCTCCTATCACCCTTCTCAATGCATCACACATTATGCTCCCAGCTTCACTCTCCTTTTTATAGATTCAGTAAGGGCGAAATAAAGTGAAGATAGACAAGTGATGCCCTCCAAAACTGAAAGCCAATTTCCAAAGTACCTGAGCATTCCTTTCTAATTTTGGAGGAAAAGTGCTTCACTTATTCAGAACAGTTGGAGGAGGCAAAATATACTGTTAACAAGAATGGTTGCATAATGCAGGCATAATATAAAGAAAAGGAAAATGCATGTCTGAAGACAAGGATGCAATGAACACTAGAATATATCACTAAGAGAAGAAACAGTCGTCCACTATGCTTTCTGCACTCACTTATGCATTTGAGACCAAGGATCAAAGCTTAACCCGCAAATTCCCTGCAAAACTACTCCTATGGGTTTGTTAGTGCCCCTAGAACAGGATTCCCTATTGTGCAAAAAACTTCATCCAGAAGGGGAAATGGCAAACTTATTTATACATAAATATGTATCCTGCCTCCACAGGGGGGCTTGCATCTCGGTTGGATCCTGGAATCCTTGAAAGAGGACACATGTGATGAGAAGTGACCATGGCTTTTCTCCTACAGCAGAGAACTACAGGCATTGAAGAGTGACACTGCTTAAAAGAAAATCGGAAGAAAATGAGTCAACATACCTTTTAAACCTGACACTTTCACAGTACTAAGAAGCCTTGAACTTATATATTTCTGAAGCCACTTTTGGCTCTGGTGTATTATTATAATTGGAAATATTCCATATTCTTAGATTTGATGAGAAAGGAAATAAGATATACTACTTCCCTCTAACAGTGAGTGGTAGCTTTTATTTAATCTCATGCTGAAGAGGATTTTTCACCATCCTTCGGAATCTTCAAAAAGGTAGCCTCACTGAGGTTTAACAAATTAAAATTTACATTTTGCAAACCAGTTAGAGCCATACTGTTAATTGATTAAAGAATCTTTTATCTCTTGACAGTCCTAATTTCCTTGCTTGCAATAATTTTATGCTACTGTCATACATTTTCTCTCTTGGACCTCTTGAATTTTCCATCTTACTGCTCAAAGACAGAAGCAAAATGGAGATCAAAGCTCAAGGTAGAACCCAAAGAAAAGTAATACGCAGGTAGGAAAACTCAATTTTTGGGAGAAGAATGGGAAGGTAATAGCCTACGGGTCAAGAAGGGAAAAAATGCAGACCATTAAGGGAAATCATATCAATACAAATAACCTATTCATTTTCTCTTGGTTTACACTGAGCATCTTTTTGACTCCTACAAATATAAGGTAGGTGGACATGTGTGAAACGATTACAAGACCCACCGACTGTGGGCCACAGCTACTGAATAGTGCCCCTATTAATATCTTAGCATTGTTTTAATTTTGTTACTCTTTTTGTGCTGTTAATTTATCACACTCAGAGGAATGCAAGGCCAAATCCCCTCTCACAAATTCTACCAAGAAAGTCCCATGAAAGATTTGCTTTAGGGTTCTCATGAGTCAGATATAACCTCAAGGCACCAAATAAAAACACATTACTTTAATGGTGTGGAATTGAGTCCTGTTCTTGAATTTTTTACGCTATTCATATTTCTGCAATGTTTTGCTGTGATTGTGTTTATTTTAACCCCTTCTTTGGCTATGTTCTGTACTATGTTCTGTACACCTACATATCCACCGCCAAGACCCTACATTCGGAAGGCCATCATACTTGGACAATAAGGGATCATCTAAGTAAGTCTGTACTGTGGAGATATGTTCTGTACTGTGGAAATATCGAACCATCAATAATAGCTAACCTTATTGAAATGAACGACTTCCAGTAGAAACATATTTTAGAATCCTGCTGGAGGACCTAGAAAATGCCTAGAGAGAACTTTTTTTTCAGACTTATGAGTATATGTAGCCACTTGTACCAGTCCCCCATATCATAATGCATCTCTAGTCTCATACATGAATCAATAAGTGCCTCCAAACAAAACAGCAGGACCATACACTGCAAGTCACTTGTGCAAACAACCTACCCATAACCGCACCTACACTCTGACAAGGTCAAACTGCAATTTATTAGCTCCCATGCAATCCATTACCATGAGCAGACACTGGTTCAGCCCTCCATTGGCTCAAGTTCTGTTGGATGATACAATCAGGACACAATGGTGATAGAGAAAAATGACATCTTCATCACCATCACCACAACCCAGACTTTACAAGATCTCTTACTGGTACTCACAAGCCTTTTTTCTATTTGCATCCTAAACATCCTTCAATCTGATCCACTCCTCTCATCTCAATGATTAATTTACCATGTGAGTCATCTTCACATTCCACAAAGAGAGAACAGCAGCAAGTATGCCAATCAGAAAAAATACCTAGATATTGGTTATGAAGATTCTGATCAAAGATTAGGAAAATCTGCCCACAAATCTGGTGGGTACTCTTTTCACATCTTCAGAACCTAACCTCCACAAAAAAACCCATACCAATTTACTAGCCAAATCCACATCCTATTTCTCAACAGAATCTTTCTTGACCTCACTTCTGGACCTCCTACCCATCCCATGCAGCTGACCATGTCTGCTCTTTGGTAAATAATTATAAAATGCTGTACACCTTGAAGAAAGGCAACAGTTGTGGTTAAGACTAATCCTCAACAACATTGCCATCCCATTTAGATTACCATCCCATTGCTCACTAAAATGTCTAAGTGCTATATGTTGGGCTGATATCTTGTTGTAGTGTCCTAGTTGTCACAGTAGCCATGCATTCCTGGGCTACCCAAGATACATCCTAGTTTTAGGTAGACTGTGGCAGTCACCTCAGCTTACAAATATTTGGTGCTTATGCCATATACCTTGCCCTCTGCTCCCTAAGCTAGCCTAGTACCTTAAGATATACTGGAAAGTAACATTAAAGTTCAACTGCAATGAATTCATGTCCTCCATTTATCAGTTCCTTTGCATTCTACTTTAGTCTACCACTTTTATGTATAGCCAAGGTCAGCTTCACTCCCTCCTCCCAATTGTAATGCTGGGTTCTGAAGTAGAAAGTTGGCAATATCTCTAAGGAACTGAGATATCTAGAGAACTCTGAGAGAGTGTATGCACATGTAAATGCACACACAAAACAGTCTATTCAGAACTTACATTGTTTCACCTTGCTCATGTGATTTGGCTCTGGAGAATACTAACATTGTTCCAGTTATTTAATGAAAGAAGAAGAAAAATTAACAAACCTAGGTAAGAAATAAAGATGGCATAAAACAACACATTGTGTATACCATATATCCAATACAATGGCAATATTTAAATATATGCAGTATAACAGAAAATGATGTGTTTTACACAGCACCGAAACAAAACAATCGAAAACCACAACCATTAATGTACTTAGCCATTTTATCAGTCCAAAATATCTGTGTTAGAAAGTAAGGAATTCCACCTGTGATTCACCATATAAATTTAAATTAATATGTTTCCTTAGAAAAAGATTCTTTAGTACAGATGAAAAACACAGACTAGGGCAGGGGTCCCCAAACTACAGCCCGTGGGCCGTATGCGGCCCGCCGAGGGCATTTCTCCGGCCCGCGCGGCCTGGCCTGGCCACACCCACTCGGTGCCGCTCCGCCCATCGCGGGAACTCTCTGCTCTGGCCGCTCTGCTCATGTGGGAGGGAGAAGCCTTTTGTAGTTTACCTGCCTCCTTGGAGACCAGAGCAGCCGGAGCAGAGGGTTCCTGCAAAGGCCGGAGCGGCGACGGGCGGGCGTGGCCAGTGGCGCCGGGTGGGTGTGGCCAGCGGCGCTGGGCGGGTGTGGCCAGTGGCACCGGGTGGGCGTGGCCAGCGGCGCCGGGTGGGCGTGGCCAGGGAACGCTGGCATTCTCTGGCCATGCCCACCCGGCGCCGCTCCGACCATCACTGGAACCCTCTGCTCCGGCCGCTCTGGTCTCCAAGGAGGCAGGTAAACTACAACTCCAAAACCAAAGGACACTGCCCACCAAACCCTTCCAGTATTTTCTGTTGGCCATGGGAAAACTGTGTGCCAAGTTTGGTTCAATTCCACCGTTGATGGGGTTCAGAATGCTCTTTAATTGTAGGTGAACTATAAATCCCAGCAACTACAACTCCCAAACGTCAAGATTCTATTTCCCCCATACTCCACAAGTGTTCACATTTGGGCATATGGAATATCAGTGCCAAGTTTGGTCCAGATCTATCATTGAGTCCACAGTGATTGATGGAGGCAGGTGAACTACAACTCCAAACCAAAGGACACTGCCCACCAAACCCTTCCAGTATTTTCTGTTGGTCATGGGAGAACTGTGTGCCAAGTTTGGTTCAATTCCATCGTTGATGGGGTTCAGAATGCTCTTTGATTGTAGGTGAACTATAAATCCCAGCAACTACAACTCCCAAATGACAAAATCATTTTTTTTGTGTGAAGGACCTACATTGGGTTGTTAGGTGTCTTGTGTCTAAAATTGGTGTCAATTCGTCCAGTGGTTTTTGAGTTCTGTTAATCCCACAAACGAACATTACATTTTTATTTATATAGAAGTGTGGGTCTTTGTTTTTTGATTTGGGGGGGGGGGGGGGGTTGAACTGCAAATAATATATGTGCAGAGTGCATAGGAATTCATTCATGGTTTCTTTTTTTCAAATTATAATCCACCCCCCCCCCAACAGTTTGCGGGACTGCGACCCAGCCCTCTGTTCAAAAAGTTTGGGGACCCCTGGACTAGGGTATATTCATAGCATCATTGCTTTCATGAATTTTGTAAACATATTCACTGCAATTTACAAGTTATTCATTTTTACACTGTAGCATTAATAGAGCTGGTGTCACCCAATGCAGTATGTCATGATGCTCCTAATATGGACCTATTCCTATACTAGGCTATACCACAATATCACATTTAAAATACCAGAACATTTGAGAAAATCAGCAGCTATTTTAAAAACAGTGTCATCCAGTGATGTTTGCAATGTCTACATAATGCTACTGCTTCTACCATATATCAGCATGGAGATTGCAGTCACAAAGTCTGATATGATGGCACCATGCAAGATCCTAAAGTATAAAGATATAGCACTGAATACTAAAGTTAGGGTTGTCCATGATACATATTTCCAATTTCCATGTAAGTGCATATCTCTCTATGACCTCAAAAGGCTATATAAGTCCACAGACCCCTTATTTTCTTTTTAGGGATAACTTTAAAAGACTTCACATAACCTCCTGAAACTATAGGGAGCAATTTAATTATGCCTTTCCCATCTGGCTTGTTTTAGGCCTTGGGGCAGCTTTCTTTAAATAACGAAGTGACCAGACGTCAGTACGCTGCACTTTATATAAGCTGCTGAAACTTACTTAGGAGGTACTAAAGTATAAGGTCACCTATAAATTACTACATGCCTGTGAGAGTATATATTTCCCCTAGTAACTTATCTTGGATCATTTAATAAGTTCTAGCATTGGCTGAGTAACTGCACTAGCTTATAGGAATGGTCTCTCTCTTATGCTTGGCTGCTCACGTATAACACTGCCTCCTTAGCTGACTGGCTAAGGGCTGCCTTTCTCCCCAAGCAAAAAATGTGGTTTGGCTCCCACAGACCTAGACTAATGAGGATGGCATCAACATTTTAAAAAAGAAGCACCTCACAGCCTACCTTGAAGGTGAATGCCTTATTTCTTCTCCACATGTCCACAATTCATTTGTAATAGGCCCTTAGCTATTGTTTCCATCTCCTCTTCCCATTGGAAGTAATGAAAACTCTCACTTGTTGAGGACACACTGGTCTCTTACCATAAACCACTCGTGCAACCTCGTTCATAATTCCTATACTTTATAGCATCCTAAGCAAGCATTGCTTATTGACAATCCAAGTAAGTTGCTAGATATTAATTTCACATCCTAAGGTCAAATACAGTGTATGCCAGAGAACTCTCCTGTGGATATATTGGTACCCGCCCCCAACAAGATGGCGATTACAGATCATTTTATTTATGCCCAACTCTTTTCCAACTGTTGATTGAGACTGGGTATCCCTAGACTATCTGTATTTGTACATAACAAGATACCTTAGAGATGGGAACCAAGTCTAAACATTGAAATCATTTGTATTTAATATACACCTTATAGAATCATAGAATCAGAGTTGGAAGAGACCTCATGGGCCATTCAATCCAACCACTTGCCAAGAAGCAGAAATAATGCATTCAAAACACCCCTGACAGATAGCCATCCAGCCTCTGTTTAAAAGCTTCCAAAGAAGGAGCCTCCACCACACTCCAGGGCAGAGAGTTCCACTGCTGAACGGCTTTCACAGTCAGGAAGTTCTTCCTAATGTTCAGATGGAATCTCCTTATATGCATACCCTAACTTTTATACAAAAACTTTGAAATTTTGTGCATGAAACAAGGTTGGTGTGCATTGAACCATGAAAAAGCAATGACGTCACTTACTTATGGATTGTGGATTTTGAAGGATTTTGGAGTTCCAGAAAAGGGATGCTCAACCTATATGGCCAAATGCTCATTAATACAATATCTTTTAATACCAGGTGCAGGAATATCTCATAAAGGGAATATTGCATTCTCTCTGGATACAAGTGCTTCTGTGATCAAGCTTCAATTGCACAGGCACAATTGACTTCACATGGATTGTGCCCTTGTTATTTTGGTCAACACAGAGCAACTGTCTATGTTCTTGAATCTGGAAGCTTTGACATTGGTACTCCATTGGCAGTGTACTTCTAATGCAATGGACTTTTCTTCCTCTCCAATGCCTACTGCAGCCCTCAATGCGTCTAGTTTAATAAACAGTAAAGGTATGTGTTTATGCAAGCAGCTTCTATATATCTCACAGAGGCAGAATGAGATTGCAACAGAATTGATTAATGACCTGAAAGCAAGAGGCTTTTTGGTGACTCCCTTTGGAATCTCTGACTATCTTCCAACAGGAACAGGTAAATGGAGAATATACTGATAGAGCAATATTTTTTACTTCCTGAACTTATTTGAACATTGCTGAATATTAATTGTTTTCAGCCAGGAAACTTGCTGAAATTGCTAAGTATACGCCAGATTCAATAAACCACCAACATCCCTTAACTGCAAATGCTTTGCTAAGATAAAATTATGTTTAATTAAAGAGTACTGATCGCTTTTTAATGAAATGCTGAAACTACCAAATGAGCCTGGATCTGTAGAGCAAGCAGATGTTTAAGCTCAAGTTTTTGGTACATAAAAGCAGGGAGGGCAAAAGATGTAACAGCTAAGAAAGGTTTTCACAAGAAGCATACAATCTCATTTCCATACAAAGCAACAAAAGCTATGCCCATGAATTCATTTATTTTTGGAAAATTAATCTGTTAATTATTTCTCAAGCCGCAGGGCAAATTGGCATTTGACATCAGTGTGCTCTTCTACTGCTAACTTTCAAGATTTCATCAAGCCGGTTACTGTAAACTGCTCTATGGTAAATGACTGTGGTACTTCAACTGAACTGGCATAGGGTTTTTCGTTAAATGCTGCTATGGTCTATGTCTGACCCCTAGGATTTACTTAAATTAGATTTACAAACACTACCCTCTTAATCTAACGAAAGTGTCATATTCCTAATTCACGGAACACTTTGTTGTGTTCTATAATAAGCATCTAAGTACATGAGGATGCAAGAAAGAAAGAACTCACAGTCATATTTTATTCATTCTACACAAAACAATTTTTTAAAAACTCTATCTCCTGTAAGAAAATGTAGCTAGTTCTTTATATACTAATTCATTTATTGAATTTATACTCCACCTTCCTCCTGGGATGAGATCCAAGCCAGCACTCAGATGTTTAAAAAATACAGGTTATTTTTAAAATGATTAAATAACATAATTATTAACAACCTGGTTAAAATAGTTTAAAACACATTGAAAACACAATTACCCTATATATTCACCCATAAATCTAGCAAATTTAGTCAAAAATCAATCCAAAAAACCTGAGTCAACATATTCATGGGTCGATAAAAGTACTGCACCTCCATTCATATTAAGAAGGGAATCATCCTCTTTTCTGAGTACAGTGGTAACAGGTAAGAGCTTAGTCTGTCCTCAGAGAACCTAAAAGAAGCACTGATCCCATCTACTCTCTCCACCATTGTACCAGATCTTGTCTTTGTGAATGTCTCTGTAGGGAAATAACGATGGCCAAGGGTGAGTGGCCCCCTAAGGCATCATTAGTACATTTCAGTCTCTGCAGAATGACCCCCAACTTATCTACAGGTCACATCAAAATCCATAATTTTGAACCCAAAATCTAGCGTCAATTTATACACGCGCATATATAGAAGTAAATAAAGATTTTAAATATAAAATATGACACATTACTTCTCGTGCATTACAGTTATATAATTTAAAACTGAAAGGCCTGCAGGAAAAAAAGATTCCATATAAAAATAAGAAAGAACTTCCTGACAGTAAGAGCTGTCTAGCAGTGGAATATGCTGCTTTGGAGCATGGTGGAGTCCCCTTCTCTGGAGGTTTTTAAACAGAGGGTGGATGGCCATTTGTTGGGAATACTTTGATTGTGTGTCTCCTGCATGGCAGGATGGGGTTACATCGGATGTCCCTTGGGGTATCTTCCAACTCTATGATTCTATGTTCCCATCTACACTGCCATATAATCCAGTTTAATGCAGTTAAATTGCATTCTGAAATTGCATTATACGGCAGTGTAGATGGGGCCTATGATTCTAAATAAACAGATCTTCACCTAATAATAATAATAATTATTATTATTATTATTATTATTATTATATTTCTTACCCGCCTCTCTACATGGTTGGAGGCAGGTTATAGAATAATTAAAACACATAAACATTGAAAAAAATACTACAAATCCACATATTAAAATTCATTTTTATAAAAGCTACATATTAAAGTGTATTTCTATAAAATACATATTAAAATACACAAAACAGAGATTAAATATGAGACACGCATTTAAAATTTAAAGACTAACTAAGTAAGTCTGCCAGAAGAGATAGGTCTTTAGGTAAAGGTAAAGGTTTCCCCTTGACATTAAGTCTAGTTGAGTCCGACTCTGGGGGTGGTGCTCATCTCTATTTCTAAGCCATGTTGTTCATACATGCCTTCTAGGCCATGTGGTCACATAACTGCTGGAGAGCCGCTACCTTCTGGCTGAATTGGTACCTCTTGATCTACTCACATTTGTATGTTTTCAAACTGCTAGGTTGGCAGAAGCTGGGGCTAGCAACGGGAGATCACCCCATCCTGCAGATTTGAACCTTAAGTCTAGTTGAGTCCGACTCTGGGGGTGGTGCTCATCTCTATTTCTAAGCCATGTTGTTCATACATGCCTTCTAGGCCATGTGGTCACATAACTGCTGGAGAGCCGCTACCTTCTGGCTGAATTGGTACCTCTTGATCTACTCACATTTGTATGTTTTCAAACTGCTAGGTTGGCAGAAGCTGGGGCTAGCAACGGGAGATCACCCCATCCTGCAGATTTGAACCTTAAGTCTAGTTGAGTCCGACTCTGGGGGTGGTGCTCATCTCTATTTCTAAGCCATGTTGTTCATACATGCCTTCTAGGCCATGTGGTCACATAACTGCTGGAGAGCCGCTACCTTCTGGCTGAATTGGTACCTCTTGATCTACTCACATTTGTATGTTTTCAAACTGCTAGGTTGGTAGAAGCTGGGGCTAGCAACACTTTTCTACACTTTTCCATCAGCAAGGAGCTCACATGCTCTTGAGATAATTCTTCAATTGACACATATCTTTTAAAATATTGGAATGATGTAATTATGACTACATCACAGCATTTCAACAACTTTTTGGAAACTAAGTATAGAGTGGCTTTTAAGTATTTGCAATCTCTTGAAATCATGTCAAACAGATGCCTGTCATTTATTTTCTCCTCCAAATCTTTGTAGGAAAAATAACAGCTTAAATTGTCTAATCTTTGCACAAGAAAAAGTGCTAGGGATGCTAAATCCTCACTATGCATGTTCTCAAGATTTAACTATAGCAATGTAGGGTGAATTAATGCTCCTCGACACTACTTTAACTCCCCTGACTCAGTGCTATGGAATCATGGAAGTTGTAGTTTTACAAGGGCTTAAATCTATGCCAACTTGTATAGTTTGGTGCATTGAGTCATGGCAGTTAAAGCAGGGTCAAACTGCATTAATTCTACAGTGTAGATGCAAAATTAGTTGCCACCTGAGAAGCCATAGTGTGGTGGAAGGGAGCTGGCTAAGATACACAATTACATTAATTTCGCGCATTTCTACCCCTCCCTTCTCAACCCCCGAGGGGGGACTCAGGGCAGCTTACAAAAGGCACAATTCGATGCCAACAAGAGATAATAAGTTAAAACATGGTTCAACAGCAATTATAAAACAATTAAAACAATCAAGTTATACATCACAATCAATTATTATTAGCATTCACATGTAATACCTAATCAATAGTTTAAGCAAAAGAGATAAGATAATGTCAACAGTCATTTCAACACAAATGTGATGGGGTGACAAACAAAAATATATGAAACAAATCATACTTCTATACTAAGATCTCATATCAAATGTGTGTTGCAACAGTTTGAGTTATGCTAAAAAAATGTGGATTACTTCCTGGTGTTGGTACTTTTTTTCCTTTGCTCTTCTGAAATTAAAATTTTCACTACAAAGTCACCATCTGAATTCAGCACATAAAGATCTTAAGCGACAATCCCAAGGCCATTTTCAGAAAAATTTAGCAAATTACAAAGTTGATGGATCATACCTAGTGCCCTCATAAGATCAAACTGGCAGACACAGTATGCATTGTCAAGATAAAAGTATCATCCACGTCCTTCCTATGAAAATTGGAAAGCACCTCCTGTGAAAGCTAAGAGCCCTAGCATCTCCCACTGCCTTCACATAATTAATAGGACAAAATAGCACAGTGCGTGTGGTATAAGGATACCAAGTTGCTGACACTATTAAAATCTCCCCAGAATACTCAAAACTTTTGAACACCAGGTATTACACATTTTACTAACCTGGCATCCTTCACATATGTCAAGGCTACAACTCCTACTATCCCCAGCCAAGTGACTTTTAAAGACTGTTTGACATTTTAATTGCATGCCACTTTGAGGAATGCTTTGTCAAAAAATGCAAATGAAAAATGCCAAATAGAACCCGATTTTTCCCGTATGTTGCATAACTGTGAGCATGGACCATGTCTATTTAAGAGATATATGCACTTCATCAGTTTTCAACAAACAAATTGCAATGAACAGGGAAACTCATTGTAATTTTGAGATTGTGTTATTGTTAAGTGTCTTCCTATAAAATAAACAAACCATGAACTAGATTAATAAATTCCTTCTCAAAAGGTTAAACATGCATTATATTTGAAAAAAACATCAGCATCCTGTGTCCTTCAGTAAGTCTCTCCAGAGGAGTGGGAGTCTTGGGAGCTGCCATGGAAAAAGAGAAAAGGTCACTCAAAATGGAGTGGAGATACCGTTGGAAGATGAAAGGTTTCATTGTACTTGTTGCTTTCACACAATTTTGGGAGATTCCTCCTTTCTATGAAAGTCCCCTCCAATCTTGGGTAATCTGGATCATGTCATAGTTTTCAGAATTCATGGCATAATTATGTATTATTAAATCTTACATTTGTCTTAAGGCCATTATTGCTTCTCTTAAGGAGGTTCACAACCAGAAAGAATCTACAAGATGACCTGTCTGCTACTAATACATAAGGAGAGTCATTTTGCAGTTTGGAAAGTGATTGTACACAATCAACACCTTCGCCCCGCATAAGATACTATACTTCATTAAAAATGTTTTGTTGTTGTTGTTGTTGTTGTTTCATTAGCAATAGATTTTTTTAATACTCAGATTTAGGCGGGGGGGGAGTGAAAAGTTGTGAACTTAATAAAATAAATCATAATGTTTGTTATGCAATGCTTATAGAGAGCGGGCATGCAAACATCAATGGCAGACAGAAATACATAACTAAGCATTATGTTCATATTATATCTGTGCCACCCAAACACAATGAATCTTATTTTATTTCCAGAATCAGTTCAATGGCTCCTTTTATACTGCACAATCATAACACTTTCACACCACTTTAAGATCCATAAATATATCCGATTGAATTCTGGGGTTTGCAGTTTAGTGAAGTATCACAACCCTTGGGCAGAGAATGCCTAATACTTCACAAAACTACAAATCCTAGGATTCCTCAGGAAGGAACCATGGCATGTTTATAGAGTCAACATGTTGACTGTAAAAACCCTTCACAATTCAGAATTGTGAGTTCTGAAAGACAATTGACTAGGCCATGAGCCTTCCCATACATCAAGACTTTTTAAAAAGGCACTTCTTTGGGTATCCACACTCTCTAGGTTGGAGAGAGTGAATAGCTATGGCGAGAACAGCCTACTTGGTGGCAACACCCAGACCCTGGAACACACTTCCCAGGGAGGGTCTACCATAATATCATTCCAGGGTTTAGTTTTCCAAGATTTTCTAATCTTCTGGAGATTATTTTCATTCTGCCTTGTGACTTTCAGATTTCGGCTGCCTTTATATACTAGTCTTTTACATGACAATGTATTTTGTTTTTAAATGCAATTTCAACATTTTATGAGCTCACAGAAAATAAGAAAGAAATCCCTTAAACAGACAAAGAAACAAAGTGGCAAATGAATTAAAACTCTGGCCCACATCAATGCAATACAATATGCATATTTTGCAAAGAAAATCCATACAATAATATTTCATCTTCACGTTTCTTTCTTTTTCCTACTTCTAGTGTTACTAAAACAAATTACTGTCTGAGGAGGCAGGTAGTACTGCAAGTCATTAGGCAGCACTGCCAAACTGCTGCTACCATCTGAATTGCTGAAATGGGACCCATATAAAATAGAAGCTCAAACCTTTATTTGTTCCTAGTCTTTATCCTACTCATGTTCCTCACACAAGTATAGATTCTGCTTTAATGTAATAATTCAGAAGGGAAAAGGCAAGGACAGACTCCAGTGTTATAACTGTTCTGTTGTGATTCAATCCAACACTTTTTTCACCATTCTATAATCAGCTATTCTGTGATCAAGCCATTCACTGTCACTGTGGAGCTTCTTTAGTAGTAGTCTAGATGATGCAGCAGCATGCAAAGCCCATAGCCACTTGAGGCATACCAGCGGTAGTTACTCACTCGTTAAAAAGCCACACTTTAAATCATTTCACATACTAGAATGTCAGGGGTGGATAACCGCTGCCCGAACACCACTCAGAATCCCCCAAAGTCAACCACAGGTTCAGGTAATTGTGACCTCCCACTTTACAACAGCAATGTATAATTTCCGTATTGGTCTTTGATGAAGGGACCACAGACTTGAAAAGAGGAAACAATTACCCTTATTAGACTTTCACCCAAGCATGAGATTTACTCGTCAGCTATGGACCTGCCAATGGTTTTGGGGTTTGCTCAATGGAGATCCAATATGAGTGATGGACAGCAATGGTGCCACTGACCAGCTAGGGACTGTGCTTTCTTGTCTGCATATAGAAAATCTATTATACCCTCACTTACAATTTGCAAATAAGGGAGAAAAATCATTTCTATCATGCAGACATAGCTTTTGCCTACTTTTAAAGGCTTCCCTGTTGAAAGAAAAATCTGCTCTGCTGTAGCAGGGTAAATAAATAAGGTGAGCATTTTGTTCTTATGTTTAATGAAAAAAAAGAAAGGGTATGTTTATACCTGATAAACTTTTCATGTGATAAGTTAGCAATGCTTTAAAAACTGTTAACTTATCCCATGCCCATGTTTCATAAGTTCAGTACACGCAACAATTATTAGAAATAACTTAATGCTTCACATATGTTCATGTGGTAGAAAGGGTATCAGAGCACCCTCAGAAAGAAAGTCCACATCAGTAATAAGCCCATATGCTATCATTAGTCATCTGAAAAAGAGGGATTCTCTTTCTGTGTATAAAGCTTCCTTCCTGGTCACCTGCAGAAGAGAATTGGTTCTTACCCGGACAACCAAGCAAGTATCTATTTCAAACTTACATCAGAAACGTTCAAATATATCAGGTTAAATTTTGATTCTTATTAAGAAAAGAATCTGACCCAAACAAGTACAGTACACACAATATGAAACTACTATTATTTCATTGGATATAACCTAGGTGTAAAAAAAAGACAAATTCATTATGTTTGCCTAACTAACAGTAAATTTCAAAACATGTTTACCTGGAAAGGCAACTCATGAAAGATATTTCTTCTGTTGTGCAAAACAGTTGATGCATAAACTAAAAAAAAAAAAGCACTGAACAACTTCAAACCCAGTATACATGGTTATAAGTAAAAGGTAATACTAAATTACCTCATCTATTTTTTACTCTCAAAGAGACAGAGAGATAAAAGAATATCCTACCAAATCAATGGTTCTTAAACTGTGGGCCGCAAGGACAAAAATCTAGTCTATGAACCTCTTTCCTCTTTATTTATTTATTTTATTTCCACTCCTTTTGCGCCATCTGCCACTCCTTCCCTGTCACTGACCAGCCTCACCCCCTTGGATAGACCACATCAGCTCTAGATTATTAAATATGGTTTTCTGTGGTGATTACTGGATGGCATACGTACTGGATGGTATCAGAAACTCGAGCTGATGAGGTCTATCCAATACAAATTTCTGAATCAGCTTCCCAAATAACCAAACCAAATCTAAAGTTGGCCAAAAACTGATTTGTAACCCTTTTAGTACTAATGTTGGAGAGTGGTCTCTGGCCAAAGCGGTCCCTGGCCAAAGTGGTCCTTGGTCAAGTGGTCCCTGGTCAAAAAAAAGGTTGGGAACCACTGTACTAAATCCAGAGAAAAAAAGTAACTTAAAAGCAGAAACAGGAAATTTAAGAAGTCATATTTTGTGCATCTTATCACAAATAAGATTCTTTTGAGAGATTCCACTTCTCCAACTTCCCCCAAATTAAAAAAAAACTGCACCCAAGAAATAACAATAGCAAACAGGAAACACATATTTCAGAAAAGTAGTTTAAGAGAGCTACCACCTCTAACACTGCACAAAATGATATTAAAATGCTTCCTAACATTATTTTCAATCATACCCTCCATGCAGCCCTATGTGCACAAGTATTTTATTTACACAAGCACAGGGATGGGTATGGCTGGCTGCAACCACGCCTGATGCTGGTAATGCTGATAATTACAATCTAATGCAGAACTAATCATCTTGGGCTTGAAACAGAAATCATAATTCAAATTGGAACCCGACACTAATCATTTGATGTTCACTTGAAGAGATTAGATAGGCTGTGCTAGAACGTTTTGGTAGAAGTACAGATAAGAATACAGGAAACAGGAATTATTGGTATTTACTCTGCCTGTAATGCTTAGGGAAGCAAACTGTTTAAAAAGAGCAACACTTCAGAATAGCTATTTAATCTGAAATTTACAGATAGCACAGGAAATATCTTCTCACAGAATGCACAATATCTCTGCCATCGTATCTTTCCTGTAGGCTGTTCTTCTCTTTCATTGCAAGAATCTTACTCAATTTTGCTCCATTGTGGGGTGCAACCCAAGGTACACAAAGCATTAAAAAAACCCATCTGAAAATTACTAAGAAGCTTTGCTTATTGTCCTCTAGCTTGCCTCTAGTAAACCAAAATGAAACAGTAACATCCTTCATATCCAAGAAAAATCTGGAGCTTGGGTTTATTTACTCTGGAAATATAAATGCAGTAGAACGGGGAAGATGCAGAGAACAGCAATAGTTTAATCTGAAGATTATGGAATGCCTAGAAAATTCTGCTGTAGGATGTTACAAGGGAGATACATAAAACCTTCCCTATAGATGCCACTTTAACAACAATAATGGCAGAGGATGGGGATGATGATTATTGCTACAAATAACACAGAAACTTGAGGAGCATCTTGCATTGAGTACCAAGAATAATAATAATAACAATAATAATAATAATAATAATAATAATAATAATTTGTATTCCTTCTTGCAGTACCACATATACAACAGATGTGTGCAATCTGAAAAGTGGCATAATTCAATTAATCTGCAAAAAGCTCCGCCCTTGAATTGTAATACCATGAAAATGTTTTATCCTTTGCTTCCCATCTGGAATCCCACCTCTTTCCCCCACTTCCTTCACAGTAATTAGAAACTAGAGGAGGAATGCTTTATGGAGAATATGTGGCCGGAGAGGGGCACATTAACACAATAACCCATACCTGAAATTCTCTTCCTGATCACACAGAAATTAGTCTTCATTTTTTTTTTTTGCCATTGAATGTGTCTTCCAATACTAATGCAATGTTGGATGGCCACAATGAAGCTGGGGAAGTAACTTGGTAGTAACCACAACTGATTCCTCCTCACATTGCAATCACATTTGGGCAACACTTTCCCTTTGGCCGAATCTAGACTGCCCTATATCCCATGATCCGATCCCAAATTATCTGCTTTGAATTGGATTATGTGAGTCTACACTGAAAAATAATCTGATATAAACAGATAATCTGGGATCAGATCCTGGGATATGGGGAAGTATAGATCCAGCCTTGAGCCCCTTGAAGGCCCAACTCTTGGGGGATGGGCACAAAGGTCCTAGAGACCATATCCAGACTTCAGGCCAAATATTTCTTACCTGTGATCTAGTCTAAGCTCTACAATGCAGGAAACCCATTGCTACAGCTTCCCTCAAAGATGGCCATCCAGCCCCTATTAAAAATCTCCAAAGAATGGAAGTCCAACATCTTTGAAGATAGTCTGACTACCTCTTTTCCATCACTCAGTTAAACAAAACCTCTCTTCTAATTTGAACCAAGTAATTCAGATCCTAACCTCTGGAGCAACAGAAAACAAATATGTTCCATCACTGCTTAAATGTTTGAAGATGGCTATTATATATTGCCCCTTAATTGCCTTTTACTGAAGCTAAAATACACCCAGCTCCTTCAAACCTTCCTCATAGGACTTGAGCCTTAATCCTATTGGAAATGAGTAGTGAATCAACTCTTGAAAATATGCAAATCTCATTAATTCAATGGATCTACTCTAATTGGAATGAACTATAAGACACAGGCCCTCATCTGGAAGCATCCTCATCTGGAAGCATTCTACTTTTTCAGGCATGTTTTGTCTGTTCGTGTATTTCTCAGACTGTGGTGTTGAAAATCTAATACAGTATTCAAGTTCATGTCTAACCAAAGCAAAATATACTGGTTTCATTATTCCTCAAGAAAATATCTGTTCCTTCTATATTTCAGTAAGATCTAGCCTGGCAAGGAATCATATGAGACTCAAAATTAGCTCGGTTTTTCTTACTTTCTGCTGCTGCAAATAAAGATTCTGAAAGGTAATTTACAGTGACAGGAATACATATTATACTATAACATGCATATATTTGCCCATATTTTAGATAATTAGAGAAATTCTTAAAAATAAATGTCATTGAGTTGCTGTGATTTTTTGGGCTACAGAGACATTTAGCTTGATCCCATATTTCACTCTTTTTTTTACTATAAGTATCTTTTTCTGAACTCAACTTCCTGTGAAAACATTCCTTCATCCCAAAAAAGGAATGCGAAGGTAAGCAATTTGGCTTTAGAAAGATTACAAGAATGTAAATATGAAATGCATATATTTTAAAACTCTGAAAACCATAAAACAAAACTGAAATATGCACTTTAAAAATACTATGTGCAAGAAATTCCAATTTTAGAGTGTTAAGAGCCAAAATAATATTTTACATGAAAGCCACTACTTCATTCCTAAGCTCTTTTATTAGTCTTAGTTTATTGAAGATCTTGCTGAAGTGTATTCTACACAAGGGGAATGGTAACCGGAAAACAAGTAGGAGCCTAGGTGATTGATTATTTCTACTATGATTATAAGGTGATCCTCCGTTAATGCATTAGTATATATTAATAGTACATTCTGCAAGATTAATGTCTTTCACAAATCACGTAGCCCTTACAAACACTAAAAAATGACTCACTTACCTACAAGCATGAAACAAGCAGTCAGTTTCTTTTCCTTATCAAACCACATTTAACATTACTTAAATAATTAATACTGTTTATTTAATACAGCATAAAACAGCTTTTCCTGATGAGAAAAGTGGCAGGACTCCAGAAAAAAAAAACAGTAGCATTATTTTAAAAGGAAGCTTGTTGACAAAGTGTCCTCACCTTTTCTTTGATAAAGCAAAAAAAAAAAACTTTTTGAAAAGAGCTGGAATTAATACTTGAAGGTTACAGTACGCAGAGCTTATATTTAATTTTCCCCCAGTCCAAATCCAAGGACATGTTACCCTAAGCATTTATCATAAATATCCAACTTTGTAAGCAAACACTGCCCTCTTGTGCACTAGAATATCCAGCAGAGTGAATCTGACTACATTTTAATACGCATTTAATGCAGGCAGCAGGAAGTGTAACAGGTTTAAAAAAAACAGTTCAATGTATCTGGCCCAAAAGAAGATCTAATAACTAGGTAATACAACTATACAATCAATGTAGAAGCACTTTTACAGCAGTGGCATCATGTTTACTCAGAGAAAAGTGTGCACTCAAGTACAATAAAGAGCAATGTCATGATATTAACTCCCGGAGCAGGTCTCATTTGTGTTAAGTAGGGCATTACTTCCTTGTAATTGTTTTGCTTCAATTGTGAAAAAGCCTTGACGCAACTGACTGGCAAAAAACACCAGTTAGAAAGGGTTCCAGTGGTGTCATATGAAAAGTTGCTGTTGTTCATTCGTTCAGTCGCTTCCGATTCTTCGTGACCTCATGAACCAGCTCATGCCATAGCTCCCTGTCAACCGTCACCACCCCCAGCTCCTCCTACTTGTTAAACCTCCCCATTTCAGCCCTGTATCCCCTACAACCTTCCAAACCAGTCTTCCCTGTTAAATACAGGAGAAAGGACTGAAGAGAGAGGGAGGCAGAAAATGAAGAAAGATTTAGGGCAGTGGTTCTTAAACTACTCCTATAGGTGTTTTGGACTTCAGCTTCCAGAAATCCCAGTCAGCTAACCAACGGTTAGTAATTGTGGGAGCTAAACCATCAGGAGAAGCAGTTTGAGAATCACTGATTTAGGGGCACAATCCATGAGTAAAAACAACTCGGGCACTAGGTCTAAGTTTGCTGTTCCACACATACTTTGGACACAAATTTATTTCTGTTTATGGGCAACAGTCTGTTTATAGGTAATAATCTCTACAAAAACATGAGAAGTCATTTCAAATAAGCTCATTGTAACAGTTTAGTGTTGCGTGCTATTAGCAGATGTCAAGACTGTTTTTAAAAATTCTTTTTGCTCACTTAAAAATAAGATTTGAGCAGACAATGTCTAGGTTCAGATGCGCTGCATAACTAAAATCGTATCCTAAAATCGTATCCTGTTTGTTTATAATAGTTTCAATGTTTTATCCTAATTTAGAGTTTATATGTTTTGGAGGTTTTTAATTGTATTTTAGTGTTGCTTTTAGTGTTAGCCACTTTGAGATAAAGCAGACTATAAAGAAGAAAGACAAGCAGACTAAAAAGAGAAAAACAAGAACTTCAACCAGTTCTACTCCAACTTTTGGGGCGGGAAAGGAATGATTTTAGTATCCTGAATAGACTACTGCAATGTGCTCTACATGGAATCGCCTTTGAAGACTGTTCGGAAGCTTCAAGTATTCCAACAGGCAGCAGCCAGATTGTTCACTGGAGTGGGGTGTTGGAAGCATACAACCCCCCCCCCCCCCCCGCCCATTACACCAGTTCCACTAGCTGCCAATCTGCTACCGAGCACAATTCAAAATGCTGGCTTTAACCTATAAAACCCTAAATGTTTCTGGCCCAGCTTATGTGTCCGAATGTATCTCCCACTATGAACCATCTTGGAGGTTAAGATCATCCAGGGAGGCCCTGATCTCAGTCCCACCTCCTTCATAGGTGCAACTGGTGGGGGGCGAGGGGCAGAGCCTTCTCAGTGGTGGCCCCTTGTCTGTGGCACTCTCTCCCCAACATAGAATCATAGAATCAAAGAGTTGGAAGAGACCTCATGGGCCATCCAGTCCAACCCCTGCCAAGAAGCAGGAATATTGCATTCAAATCACCCCTGAAGGATGGCCATCCAGCCTCTGTTTAAAAGCTTCCAATGAAGGAGCCTCCACCACACTCCGGGGCAGAGAGTTCCACTGCTGAACAGCTCTCTCAGTCAGGAAGTTCTTCCTTGTGTTCAGATGGAATCTCCTCTCTTGTAGTTTGAAGCCATTGTTCCGCGTCCTAGTCTCCAAGGAAGCAGAAAACAAGCTTGCTCCCTCCTCCCTGTGGCTTCCTCTCACATATTTATACATGGCTATCATATCTCCTCTCAGCCTTCTCTTCTTCAGGTTAAACATGCCCAGCTCCTTAAGCCGCTCCTCATAGGGCTTGTTCTCCAGACCTTTGATCATTTTAGTCGCCCTCCTCTGGACACATTCCAGCTTGTCAATATCTCTCTTGAATTGTGGTGCCCAGAATTGGACACAATATTCCAGTTGTGGTCTAACCAAAGCAGAATAGAGGGGTAGCATTACAAGATTAGATTAGCCCCTTCTCTCCTTCAGGAAAAAAAACTTAAGACGTGGTTGTGGGACCAAATTTTGACGCAGTGCAATGTGACCAAGTATTATTGTGATTGATAAATGGAACATCCCTGGATTGTTTTGGATGGCATTATTTTAATTGATGTTTTAATAATTCATGTTTTAATTGTTTGGTTTTAATCGCAATTGTTTTATTTGATTCCTGCATGCATGGCATCAAATTGCTGCCTGTTGTAAGGACACCTTAAGTCCCCTCCAGAGTAAGAAAGGCAGAATTTAAATATGGCAAATAAATAAATTAAATTAAATGTCTAAATTCCACAGTGAATGTACATGTAGGATACTGCCTGCCAGATTTGAAAGAGCAAAAGGAGAAGCTGAGCACAAGTGTTTTGAAAAGCACAATGAAAAGTCTCCTATAGAAATTTTATGAAAAATTGTGAAATATACAAAGATTTTGGACAATAATAACAACTCCATAATGTTCTCCCTATTCCAAGACTTTTACTGTAGTTATTGATATCAGTCAAACTTGGTTTTGCAATATATGGCTCCCTCTCCCACAAGCCCTCCTCACAAGAGTTCAAAAGTCTTGGCCCCTCCGATGTATCAGGTATGAATTAATACCCTTCCTTAAAAGAACATAGCGGCAAAGTGAAAACAGACACAGGCAGGCAGCCCGTCTTTGAAAAGAAAGGCGGGGACAAATGGTGACAATGAAGCCTCGGTCAAAAGTAAAAAGGTCAAAGGTTCAGACAAGTGTAAGGAATTACAAAAGTACATGCTCGGCTCAGTTCCTCTCACAGCTTAAGACAATCTGGGTCAAGCAGTAGCTTTTGAATAAAAAAGCTCCAACAACAACACACTGGCTTTTCTCTTCCATAAAGGATAATCTATATGTGTGCGAGTGTGTGTGTGTGTGTATTTCACTTATAGAACTTCTCTCATTTAATACAAAGTCAGCCAAATCAAGGGTATCTTAAAAACAGTTTAGCCTAAAATTTGGGGAGCTTGTGCTCTGTGTGTGGGGGGCAGGAGTGAGGGGAGGCCAAGGTGAAGTAATCATGTTCTCCTGTATTAGTGTGCTGACCCTTTGTAGGGCATGAAATTAACTATCAGCAAGGAAAAAATCTGCTACTTGTTAAACTACTTTGCTACGCAGAGTGGCCTTAAAATAAAATATGGGGATTGAGTTTCTTATGAAAGATTAACTTGTATAACCTCTCAGCAGGTTTCCCCTATCACTGAACTCTGGCAGAAACCACTCAGGACCAAATTGGAGGTACAGGCATTTTGCAGGAATGTACAGAATAATTATGAACAATGGGCTGCCTCGAATACCTTGCCTTGACAGCCATCTCTTCTCTAGGAAGAAAGTTTAGCTCTGGCTATTTCAGGTGTGTGTGGTTTTTTTAAAAAAAAAATGTTGACAGAAAAGCAACAGAGAAAGAAGTGGCAGCCAAAACCACTATTTAAATCCAACCTGACTATAAACTTAATCTTAGCACCCAACCTTTTAAAAATGTCAGGAATGGAACTATCTGAAGCATTCACTATTCCTAGCATGTAGGTAAAAAATTATTTTGATTTAATACATGATATGCGTTGCTTTCAAGGGCAAAGACTATAAGAAAAATGTAACCACGGAAAATGAAATATGACTTCCATCTTCCATTTCTCTTTTATTTAGTAACTGTTCAAATATTCTGCATTTGTTTAAACCAAAAGTTTTATCCCACAGGAAGCTTCTTTCTGCTATCTCAAAAAGTATCTCCAAGGTCAGATATTGTCCAACATAATAAAACAGATTCTGTCATAAGAAACTCCGTTAGAAAAGTACCTAGACAAAACACAGTTTTAAAGGATGGAATTTTTTAGTCAAACTTTTAAGTTTATGAAGAAAAATTGGGGTTGTAAAAAATATTCAGATAATTCAACCAACTGGGGCCATAATGTACCTGGACATTTAAATACAAGTGTCCCTTTAAGCTCGGTTTTATACACATAATGAGCAGCTCTGACCTCCCAGTGAGAAGTAACATGCAATTTCTTTAACACAAATTGGATTAAGGATAGAGCATTTAAACAAGCCTTTTTTGCGGCAAAGAATGAGAACCAATCCATATTAAATAAGCTGCCTAAAATAAGTTCCTCAATACTGATCAACTTTATATTCAGATTGCATAGATCATGGCATTCAGAACTAGCATACAAGTTACATGTAATTTTTAAAACTATATTCAGCAATTGTTCCTCCAGATTTTTAATCAAATCACATGGTCATTCAATATAAACAGCTGATTTTTACATGACTGCTAGTAAATATCTTTTTCTTACCTCCAAAAAACACTTAAAAGTACCAACAAAAAATTAACTGCAGTTAAATCCTCTTCCTCTAGGTTTTGCATAGTATCCAAAGTTCTCCAACTTAAGATTTTCCAAACACCATGAATTAGAGAGAGAGGGAGACCAAGTACTGGAGACATTTGGGACATAATTTCCTTTGCTATCTGTCCCAGAACACTACTTACACAAAAAAGGAACTGTGCAAACAAAAAGATGAAGCTTAAAAATGTGAAGGCAACTGAGTTTTAATCTTACAGCCACCACTATCAATAATCTACACTTCAAACTTGAAAAGTCGCTTCTCACACCAGAAGCGACTTGCAGTTTCTCAAGTCGCTCCTGACACATAAAAAAACAAACTTGAAAATGTGAGGTTTGAACTACATTTTGTTAAGAACCACATTTGCCAGTCTGCCTATAATGTGAAGGGGGAGAATATCTTTTTAAAAAATATTAAGACATAGTAGGTGATAAAGAAGAGTGAAACCCATTCCTCCCTAACACTTTTGACTCCAAATACAAGAACATTCAGCCGTTTCCCCTCCACCAATTCTTTTCGAGAGTCTGTGCCAAAATGAGGCAAAAACATCTTAAAGTAGTACAAAGAGCAGAATTGGGGGTAGCTCTCCCTTTCTTTCTCCACCTCCTTGTTGTAAATGATTAAACTTTCAACCCATCTTATTCCCTCACGAGGAGGTATAAAAGCCACTTTCTCCACCTATTCCTGTGCCCTTTGCCAAACGGCAGTTACACCCTTCTTTTCTGGAATATAATTTTTGAGATCCAACATATTGTAGTGGTTTGAGTGTTGTACTATGACTCTGGAAAACAAGGGTCAAATCTCTACTTGGCCATGAAGTCCCACAGGTTGACCTGGGGCAAGTCACACATTCTCAGCCTCATAGGTAGACAAAGGCCTGCTGAACAAATCTTACCAAGAAAACCACATGATAGGTTGCCATAAACTGCAAATGATTTGAAGGTAGCAACAATCACCGAATTTCCAAACAAGTGAGCAAATGGTTAAGAAACAAGCACTAGACTGATATGTCCCCTACTGGTCACATGGACATTTGATCTGGAGAAAAATGCCCTGGCCCCAATTCTTATGAAAGACTGGGAAAATCACACTTAAATCCGGTATACTTTTTTCTTACTTCCAACAATAATTAATATTCTGCCTCTATTACACAGCAGTAGTTTTCAATCTGTGGAATTCACCTCTTAAGAGTTGTAAGGCAAAGCTAGATTACCAAAGTCTAGAAAACAATCTATTTATTTAAAAATTTATCTCAACACTTCTAATGCATCTGCATCATTAAAACAAGCTAAAGACCTATAAACCAGTAAAATCTCCAAGTCAACATATCAGCCTAAAATAATAAAACAGTGAAAAGGAAAGTGTACCAGCATATAAAAACAACTGAACCTGTTAGTTCAAATAATTTCTAGACCAAAATAGTTTTAACCATGCAGTAAGAAATGAGAGATGGGGACCACACAAAGCTCTTAAACATGTTATATTATCATGAAGTAGGTGGTACATTTTGCCTGCCATAGAAAAACATGGACCAAAACTGCAGCTTCATTGACTGATCCTGCCCAAGTGGAAGGAAATGCACCCATTCTGCCACATTATCCCATAAGCTTTGTCAACTCTGAATCCTGAAATTGTTAATCTCACTTCAAGCCTGCGCCAGAGTTTTGCAAATGTTTTGCAGTTGAAAACTCTTTATACAGTGTCCATAAAACGGAGAATCTGACATTTCATGTTGAGGTTCAACGCAATTACTACCTTATGAGAATAAAAGAAGTCAGAAAAAGATGCTGTTTTAGCTGTAGAAGACATTCAGCCACATCCAACCTCTCAGAATGTGAATACATATTAATCCAAACAGCAACTACGTATATCCACATGAAAGTAGGTATTTTCAGACTTAAATAAACTGAGATTTGCATAAATACAAAATCATATTTAAAGGGAACCTTTAAAAAGAGTGGACTGGGGGGACAAAAAATAACTGAGTATGGTATGGGCACATAATGCAAGCTCACTTTGGAAGAAATAGGAAAGTGTGGTGGAAAACAACTAGAAATGGCAAGGGGTATCTTAGGAAATGGGTATGACCGACTGATAACTGAATCAGGAGAACTCCATGCTAAAATACTGTGTTTGTATATGATTACTACACCAATCCACACATCCTGTTGAAGCAGGTGACACAGCATGATTGCCCATTCACTCATGAAAGGGATGAATGGTGACAGTGGGAAAGGGCATCCTGAAGATCGTAAAGAAGGTTCAGGGGAGACATACTTCTTTTAATCCTTCTAGAAACGTTCCTAAATATTTACACAATATAAACTGAACTAATTAAGAAAAGGTAGTGTTTGGGAATGAAGGTGCTGCGCAAAAATCAATGTTTCCTATAGTCTGCAACCTTACACTTAATGGAGGAGTAAAACCAGTTCCTTCAACAGGACCTAGATCTAAGAAGATGTGTGCAGAGCTGCTTCAGAGGTAAATGGCCAGTAGAAATTTAATTCATTTTACACTGATAGCCTTTAACTTACCTGAGGGAAGCTATAAACAACTTGAAGATTACTGTGGAAAACCTGAAACCAGGTCATGTTATAGCCCAGTAATATTGCTTTTCTCAAAAAAAAATGAAAACAAATAAAAGTTTATTTCTATCACTCACTTCAAATCAATATCTAACCACTACAAAAACAAACAATAAGAAATCAACATCAAATATTTTTATTCCTTTATCTCAGAACCCCAGAAGTGGGCTCTCATCTTTCACGGATGCACTTATATTATACTATATTTATATTATAATGAATCTATTTGTATTTAAAGATGTCATATGATTCTTGCTTGTAAGGCTGAAACAGTACACTTAAATACATGTTTACTCAATACTATAGTCCTAATTGAGGGCTGAAAGATAAAGCAGGTATAGCACCATAGCCTATACAGCTTACTTCTCTGTGCACTTTCCCAAGAGAATGAGAAACAGTGTTATACCCACACTTCTGCCCATACAGTGTATACTCTGTACATATGCCCTCCTAAACAATGTAACACAAAGCATTCATTTCCTAGTTTTTTTAATCCACAAGTTTTGTAACCAGCCATCTCACAATGATAAACAATTTACATTCCAAGGAATGAGAGACCTGTGTTCCACACACAAAAATCTCATTTTTTTTACATAAACATGACATAAGGAATCCTACTAATCGCAATTTAAGGGTACTCATTATCAATTGCCATCAAATCAATTTTGACTCATGGTGATCTTATGAATGAGTGACTACCAAATCACCCCGTTTTCAACAGTCCTGCTCATGTTCCAGAGCCGTGGCTTCCTCTAATGTGATCTTTCTCTTTTCCTACTGCCTTCTACCTTGTCTTTTCTACTGAAACATCTTCTCATGATGTGTTCGAAGTACAGGCAGTTCCCAAGTTATGAACAGGATCGGTTCTGTAGGTTTGTTCTTAAGTTGAATTTGTATGTTTTTAAGTGTAACTCCAGCCAAATATATGTACATATATTAGCTTTGGATAGCCTAGGGAAGGGTTAACACCTCTATCGTGTTTGTTTTGCTATCTGTGCCCCTGTTCAAAAGATTTCACCTCACTTTGATAATTCGATTTTGTGGAAACAAGGATTGGCGAGAAAGCGTCAGTGGAGACGCCTTTTCCCCATGATAACTCTTCTGGGAATGAATTTCCCTTCAGAGGGGTAGGTTTCTCTCACTTCCTGTTGTCTCACCCCTGTTCTTAACTATGAGTCATTTGTAAGTCGGATGTTTGTAACTTGGGGATTGCCTATATGACAATCTCAGTCATCTTGGCTTCTGTGGTAAATCCATGCTTGATTTGTTCAATACATTTGTCTTTTGTGGAAGTCTACAGAACTCTTCTCCAGCACCACATGCCAAATGAGTTGATTATCTTTCTATCAGTTTTCTTCAGTGAGCTGTGACACTCCCTGAAAATCTTTCAAGAGACAATGGCAGCAGAATCACTGCTAATCTTCATTAGTGCTATGCAGAAGAAAACACCAGTAAACCACTTTTGAATGTTTTAACCAAGAAAACTCTATGATAACACAATCTAAATGTAGACGTACTAATAAATGAGTAAATATACCTGGGATAGTACTATTAAAAACGGCTTCTCTCACAAAGTTCCACAGTCACATCTGCTATCAGGGAGTGTCTGCTAAGAAGATCAACCACTAAGAGGGATAAAGTAGTGGCTAATCCTGCCTCCCAAACATTGCCTCTCTTTCTGGCCAATAGAACCCCAGTTCACCAGTGCAGAAAGGCAGACATGTACCTCAATATGTTCACTTTCTTAATAATGCTGTAGGCAAAAAGAGAATCATAGAATCATAGAGTTGGAAAGGACATCATGGCCCATCCAGTCCAACCCCCTGCCAAGAAGAAGGAAAACTGCATTCAAAGCACCCCGACAAATGGCCATTCAGCCTCTGTTTAAAAGCCTCCAAAGAAGGCGCCTCCACCACACTCCGGGGCAGAGAGTTCCACTGCTAAACAGCTCCCACAGTCAGGAAGTTCTTCCTAATGTTCAGTTGGAATCTCCTTTCATGGAGTTTGAAGCCATTGTTCCACGTCTTAGTCTCCAGGGCAGCAGAGAACAAGCTTACTCCCTCCTCCCTTTGACTTCCTCTCACATACTTATACATGGCTGTCATGTCTCCTCTCAGCCTTCTTTTCTTCAGGCTAAACATGCCCAGCTCTTTAAGCTGCTCCTCATAGGGCTTGTTCTCCAGACCCTTGATCATTTTAGTCACCCTCCTCTGAACACATTCCAGCTTGTCAACATCTCCCTTCAACGGTGGTGCCCAGAATTGGGACACAGTATGAAAGTGAGAAAGAAGGTGCAGTTAGCCTCTGTGCCAACTCACACAGTTTTTCTGGGCGATGTATTAAGAAGAATGGAAAAGAAGGAAATACTGTAGAGTCAAAGACTGTAAGAAAATTTGGCCTAGACTAAAAATAAAATGACGCAGAAGAATGACTGATTGAATGTTATGAAGCCAAACACATTGCAAACACAGTCTTTAACTTATCAAAGAGGTGAGTATAATCATGGACATCATTTGATGGCCAAGCTAGAAATCCAATAGACTAAATTACAGGAAGCAAAAGATGGAAAGTTTTGTTTTTGCAGGCATAGTATCTCGGCAAAAACAAGATAAGGAGCAGATTGTGGCACAGACCATGAAATGCTAATATAAAAAATTATAGAATAAAGCTAAAACAGATTTGCATTATTAATCCTAATTGACCAGGAGCCAGAGGACCTCTAGGCTGAAACCACATGCATTGTTAGGGAAGAATGCAGAAAGATATCTGCAGTCAAAGAGAAAAGGAGCCTCAGTAAAACATATAATCATAGAGTTGGAAGAGACCATATAGGCCATCCAATCCAACCCCCTGCCATGCAGGAAAAGTACAATCAAAGCACCCGTAAAAGATGAAACTTCTTAAGCATTTAAGGCTAGATGAGAAGTAAAAGGGGTCTAAATGCAACTGTTCAGTGACTTATGCACAGGGTCAAAGTGAACTACTATAATAGCCAATGCAGAGAAACAGAAGATCACAACTAAAAAGGAAGAACATAAGCCCTCTTCCACAATGTCCAAGAAATCAAAGGGAACTATAAACAAAGAATAGAGGTGTCTTATAACCAACAGGGGAACACAAGTAGAAATAAAAAAACCCAATAGAAACAATAAACAGATGAAAAGATGACAGAGTCATTCAAGGAAGAACCATTTGTAGATAAAGCTCCAATTTTAGAAGCTTTACTTAGGGAAAGTGACAATTGCAATGACAGAATACAGAGAAAGGGAATTATTTCCTATTGGTGATGGGAGGGAAGGCTGCATTTTATCACCTTATTTGTTTAATTTGTGCACTGAACATATCACGTTAAATATCACGTATTATTCCAAATCTATTCTGCTGTCCCTCACTTGGAAAACTGTGCCCAGTTCTGGGTGCCACAGTTCAAGAGGGATATTGACAAGTTGGGATACATCAAGAGAAGGGCGACTGTGCAGGTACAGATGTACCAGGAGCTCCAATTTTGTTTGCTTTGCACTGAATGTTTGTTGTAGTCCTAAGTTTCAGGTACTCTGCAGCTAGGTGGCTTCTTTTGGCTGCAATCATAGGGCAAGCCACCTGTCAATTATAGTTAAGTTCCCTGGTCCCACCCCCTTTTTGGGGTTTTGGAGGGAATAGGAGCCTTTTTTGGGTTCAGTCCACACAAAGAAGCTTTCCATGCAGGACATAATACCAAGAGCTCCTGTAGAAAGCTTCGTCTTCTACAGCTTGGCCGGGGAGATATACAGCCTACAGCTTGGCCAAGGATCATACAGCCTTACAGCTCCTTTGCTGGGGGACTTCAGCAAGCCATCACTGAAAACTGAACTCCTTTTTCCCCGGAAGTCTACAAAGCTCTGCTTGGTAAGGGTCGCTCGCGGAAGCCAGACGCAGTTGGTACTGGGTGCAGGGGCTCCACACCAACAGAGGCAAAGACAGACTGCCCAGATTAGAAGTTAAGGATTTCCCCATTAGTTAAAATACCAGTCATGAAGATAGTGCCTGTTCCCCGTGGACAAGATTGAAAGAGTCTATAGTCTGTTAAAGTACCTGTTTGTTTTCATTAATAAAGAACATTGTTGAACCTTTAAGAAATCTAAAGACTCTGTTTTAAGGAAATCCAAAGGCCTTTAATCTGAGGCAGCCTCAGCGTCCCACTAGGCACACGGAATTTATGTCCTGTCTACAGTCTTATGCACAGGCCCAACGTGCGACAGCACAGCGACCGAAAGGGTCAAAGGTTCGCTAACCAAGCCTAAAGAAAGAGCTGGATGTGTGAAAAGAAGGCTGAGAGATGGGACAACATGGGCTATGTTTAAATATTGGAGAAGATGTCATATTGAGGAGGGGGCAGGCTTGTTTTCTGCTGCTCTGGAGATGAGGGCCCCTTCCATACAGCCATAGAAGGGTTCTGCTTACCTGTCTGAGTGTATCTCTCTCTCCCTGTGAACTATCTAGGAGTTTAAGATCATCTGGGGGTTTTATTCAGCGGCGTGAAAGGGGCCTAGGACAAGAAGCAATGGATCCACACTGCGAGGGGAAAGATCCCACCTAAACATTAGGAGGGACTTCCTGAAGGCAGTGGAGGGTGGTGCTGCTGCTGCTGCTTGAGGATGCTGGGAGAGTCCCTCAGCCGGGGTGGCGCTTGCTTGCTTACCGCCGATGATGGTGCGGATGAGGGAGGCGTGTCCGGGGCAGTCCACCAGGGTGAGCTGCAGGAGGCCCGGCCCGGGACCCAGGTGCGGGGGCAGCGGGGTGCAGAGGCAGGAGAAGCCCAGGTCCAGCGTGATGCCGCGGGCTCGGCTCTGCGGGGCCCGGTCGAAGGCGGCGGTGGAGCCCACCGTGCTCAGGGCCCGCGCCAAGGCCGTCTTCCCGCTGTCGATGTGGCCCAGGACGCCCACGTTCACGTTCAGCCGCCCAGGCGCCGAAGAAGAAGGCGAAGGAGAAGAGGAATCTGCCGCCATTCTGACACTCAGGGACCGGTCCGTTCCCGAACACCACCCCCGCGGCAACCGAGGCCGCGCTCGGACCGTTCCGGCTGCAACACGGACCGCGCCTCTGAGAGAGTGTGCGGGTGTGGCTCTACCAAAACTGTAGACATTGACAACCTTCTGATTAGGTCCCCGATAAAACCTAGCATGAGCAAACCCCTTTGAAGAGACTGGACAGGCCTGGGCCAACTTGGGCCCTCCAGGAGTTTTGGACTTCAACTCCCACCATTCCTCACAGCATCAGGCCCCTTCCTTTTCAGACCAGGCATGAGCAAACCTTGGGAGGCCCCTTTGAAGAGACTGGACAGGCCTGGGCCAACTTGGGCCCTCCAGGAGTTTTGGACTTCAACTTTCAAGGGCCTGAGGCTGTGAGGAATGGTGGGAGTTGAACTCCAAAACTCCTGGAGAGCAAACTAATCATTATAAATAAATTATAATAATTGTTGTTGTTCATTCGTTCAGTCGTCTCCAATTCTTTGTGACCTCATGGACCAGCCCACGCCAGAGCTCCCTGTCGGCCGTCACCACCCCCAGCTCCTTCAAGGTCAGTCCAGTCACTTCAAGGATACCGTCCATCCATCTTGCCCTTGGTCGGCCCCTCTTCCTTTTGCCTTCCACTTTCCCCAGCATAATAGTCTTCTCTAGGCTTTCCTGTCTCCTCATGATGTGGCCAAAGTACTTCAACTTTGTCTCTAGTATCCTTCCCTCCAGTGAGCAGTCAGGCTTTATTTCCTGGAGGATGGACTGGTTGGATCTTCTCACAGTCCAAGGCACTCTCAGAACTTTCCTCCTAATAATACATAACCATAAATAGGATTCTTTAGTCATAATGATGATAATAATAATGCCTGTCTACATTGTGGGATCCCTGGAGTTGTAGTTTGGCATGGCACCAGCACTGTCTGGTTCAGACCTTAGTTAAACTTGACCTCCCAAGGGTTCTACAGCAAAAGGATGCTTTCCAAGGATGTAGTTTTGCCAGGACTTTTCTGCTAAATCACACCGGGGACTCGCCCCACTACAACAGTGCAATGAAGGCATGCTTTGGCACCACTTCTGATTGCTGTGGTTCAGTGCTGTGGGCCGCTGGGATCTGTAGTTCACCGTGGTCCCATTGCTCTCTGATAGGCTGCAATGCTGGGTGAGCCCCACTCAAACTTCCAGGGCTCATTGCTATGGAATCCAGGAAGTTGTAGTTTGGTAGAGGAGGCGAAAGGCTGCCATAGCACTGAGCTGCAGCAGAGGTGTAGTTTAGTTATAGACTTGCATGGGAGGCTGGGAGTTGTAGTTTGGAGAGGTACCCGCACTCTTGTGCATAGGAGGCGAAAGGCCTTGCAAAGCTACAACAGGGTGATATTATTATTATTATTATTATTATTATTATTATGTGTGGCTAAATAATAGATCAACAACCTACAGATTAGGTCCCCGATAAAACCTAGCATGAGCAAACTTTGAGAGGCCCCTTTGAAGAGACTGGACAGGCCTGGGCCAAGTTGGGCCCTCCAGGGGTTTTGGACTTCAACTCCTGCTTCAGCTGAGGGAGAAAAGGAAAGGGCCTGAGGTTGTGAGGAATGGTGGGAGTTGAAGTTCAAAACTCCTGGAGGGCCCAAGTTGGCCCAGGTCTGGTCCAGACTCGGAAATTCAAGACTCCTCATAACCTATTACCATAGCCATGTTGTTGTGTGCAGTCTGTACCAGGCCTGGGCAAACTTCAGCCCTCTGGGTGTTTTGGACTTCAACTTCCACCATTCCTAACAGCCGGCAGGCTATTATGAATTGTGGGAGTTGAAGTCCAAAACACCTGGAGGGGCAAAGTTTGCCCATACCTGCCTAATAATAATAATAATAAATAAATAAATAAATAATAAACTATATCCTCAGCTGTTGCAAGAAAATTGCACAGACAGACTACAAAGACACAACTCTGTGGCCCAAATGATTCACTGGAACTTCTGTCACAAGTACTACCTGCCAGCAGCAAAGAATTGGTGAGATCATAAACCCACAAAGGTAATGGAAAATGAACATGCAAAAATACAGTGGGACTTTCGAATCCAGACTGACAAAGTTTTGGAACACAACATGCCAGACATCACGATTGTGGAAAAGAAAAAAGTCTGGATTATTGATGTTGCCATTGAGGAAAAACAATAGGAAAAACTTAGCCGCTATCAAGACCTCAAAATCAAACTGCAAAGGCTCTGGCACAAACCAGTACAGGTGGTCCCAGTGTATATTGCCTATGCTTGGCCCCATGTAAGCCGCTCCGAGTCCCCTCGGGGAGATGGAGGCGGGGTAGAAAAATAAAGTTCTTCTTCTACTACTACTACTACTAAGAAAAGTCATGAAATATCTAGGTTTTAATTTATAGTAAATTCAAAGTGAAGAAGCCAAACTCAAGAAGAGTGATGCAGCTCTTCCAAACTGACTACAAAAACAGCCTGTCTATGAATGCTGAAAGTGGTCCTTCATAATATCTGCAACAGTACATCATGTAAGTACATCTCATAAGATTTTAGTGGATAAAGAAGCAACATAAATCCAAATGCAGCAAGAAGTGTCTATAGAATTGCAACATTGCTTGCATCAACCATCAAGAATTAGTCCTAGTGAAGAAAAGAGTATGATTTATATGTATTTATAATTCCCCCCCCCCGTTATTTCTACTTTTTTTTCAAGAATATTTCTTCAGACAACACATATGCTATTACTCATTTTTCATGTTAAGCTGAGAAAAAGTTGCAAGAGTGTTGAAGCCAGAACACAGATTGCCTAAAGGCTCTCATATAATTTACATCCAATGTAAAATAGCATATATAGTTACACTATATCATCAGGAAAAAAAACATTGAAAATCAGACTAACACTTCTCCCCCCTTTCATTGGCCATATAATTTAATCTGAAAGTAATCATGCGGAAAGTATTTGTACAGGCTTTGTCTCAATTGTCAACACTATTTTTAAGAGAATGCAAAAAGACTTTGTCATTCCTTTTAGGTTTGAAAGGCCTAAAGTATAATTTGATATTGCACTAACCAGAAAAATAATACTGTTAAGAAAAATTGACCTGTTGGTCTTTGGGTTTAGTCGGCTTATTTCGCCAACATCTCTTCTCTTATTCTCTCGCCTCTGTTCTTGTGGGGTTTGTGTGTGTCTGAACAGCCAGCCCTCTTCAGCCCAATGTCATGCGATACCCAAGGAGGGAGCTGGAGACTTCAGCCTGGTTGTTGCTAGACTAAACGTTTGAGGTTACAGGACATAGTCTAGTTTCACATAAGCTTCCAAATTTCAGTGGGACATGCTGAACCCTGAAATTGTCAAATAGTATATTATTTTTGGAGAGAAGGAGGGTGTATGAGTGTGTGAATGACCTTCGCATTTTTAACCCATCCCAAAGGTCTGACTTCCTGCCCTTGATCCCATGAGTTTCTGGAAACTCTAGCAATTAATAGTAACATTTTGTAAAGGGGCAGCTCAATGTGTGGAAAAGGAAATTGGAGAGATGGGTGTTACATCTAATTAACAAAGAGGAGGAAAATGTTTTTGTGCCCTCTTCTGTTTCTTTATTTATGATTTGTAAGGGTTCTATTTTTGTAACCTTTCTAATAGCAAGTTTTGGGTGTCTCTCCCCACTTTCCACATCTTTGCTGGCGGTCCCTTTTGGAGGGTCCAGGAAACTAAACTTCAACTTTCTTGGCCTTTAAAAAAAGAAGGAATGTTCAGATTTACAGATACTTTTACATCTCACTGAACAGCAATAGAATTACTAAATGTTATCACTCAGCTTTTGTTCATTTATGTTCATTTACTTTATTGTACTTATAACAAAAAAGATTCTTTTTTAAAAAATCAGTAGGATAACTTTTGTATATAATTAAGGTTTGTGCATGTATTATAACTAGAGCTCCATCCACACTGCCATATAATGTAGCGTGAAGCTGTATTATATTATCAGAGACTCATATAATGCAATTAAACTGCACTATGGCAGGATACATTGGGCCTAGGCTTGTCAGGTCACAATTATCCCAGACTCCAAGATTTCAGGTCCAAAATGGATACCAAAGTGGATACCAAATGCTGGCATCCCTTACAGAAAACAACTCAAATGACTACTGCAGAAAGCATGAGAAACTGTGAAATGGCAGGAAGCCATGCCTACTCATCAATGTAGTATTCAATATGCGGCGAAATCAAGCTTTGCTTTGGGTATGTGTGTATGCATATGTGTGTGTGTATATATATATATATTTCAATGCTTGATTGGTTGATTCTGTTGAAGCAGAACCTGTGGATACTGAGGGCTTGCTGTATTCAAAAATATAAAGGAATACTCAACCTTCCAACATGGAGAACAGAAAGAAAATCCCAGAATAAGCTTTCATTGGTTGCAGTCTACTTCATTCAGAAAGGTTTGTAATAGGTATTTTTCTCAGTCACCAAGCTATTAACAAGATTCTATTATATCTTTAAATACAAGTATAAGTTTATAATTATGCTGGGGAAATAATTTATGCTGGGGAAAGTGGAAGGCAAAAGTGGAAGGCAAAAGGAAGAGGGGCCGACCAAGGGCAAGATGGATGGATGGCATCCTTGAAGTGACTGGACTGACCTTGAGGGAGCTGGGGGTGGTAACGGCCGACAGGGAGCTCTGGCGTGGGCTGGTCCATGAGGTCACGAAGAGTCGGAGACGACTGAACGAGTGAACAACAACAACAAGTTTATAATTGTTACTGTATATATATATATTTAAAGAAATGTAAGCACCTTACAGCCCACAAGGGCTCCTTGGACTGTTATCAAGCCATGGTAACCCCCTCCCCACCCCAATGCTTTATAGTTCACCAAGGACCAATATATGATTTTTCCTTCTTTATTAAAAAAGGTCGTTTCCAGAGGTCCAGAATAGCACAAGTTCAGGACTTCAGAAGATTGAGAACAGATCCAGCAGCAGCCGTACTCCTATTAAATATATCATATCTAACCCTTTAATAAATTGTATTTATTTTATTATTGTTGTGTAACTTGTATCTTTTAGCCATATACTGTATCTCTTTCCTGTATAAAATGTATAAATTACCTTGTAGAAATGTATCAAAATGCAGCCCGGAGACAGACACCCTCTGAGATAATCCCCTGAGAATAGGAAGGTTGGGCAAATCCCTCTGGCTATTTCCCAAGCCAGATAATCATCAGGCTCATTATGTACAGAAAGGTGATTTCCCCTGCCAGCAACATAAGCCAGATGTTGGTGTAATTCACCTGAGGTTGAGAGCCTGGTGCTCCGTCATGGGAACAGGAGCTTAAAGTGTGAACTTTCATTAACTCCATTGTTGACAGCCAAGCCCTTGCTTGCCTAGGACTGGCACCTTTGTCCTCCGAGTCTCACACCTTTATTTCTGGAGCTCCATATCTTCGTTTAACATGGAACTGAACAATTGAGCTACTCAAAAATTCATTAACATATAATTGGTATTATCTTCTCCAAGATCGCTCCCTCTGCAGCTGATTGGTTCTTCACTCTGACCAATCTCCGGCTGCCATCCTCCCCGACAAGCAAATCCCTGCCTGGAAGCTGTGATGTCAGCAGAGCTTTCGATCAATCCCAGCAGGGAAAAGAGCCATCCTCTTTTCTGGCCAATTAGAGGAGGTGGCGGGAGGTTTGAATGGCTGTCAGAATTGTATAAGATGTCTTACATTCCCCGCATGTTTATGCTTGTACATTTTAAAGCAAATTACTTGTACCTGCATCCCTTCTGGCTGAATTGTAATAAATCTCTGTGGCTTATCTTCAACCTGATGAGTTGTTTTCTCTGTCCTGGCTTTTTTGGTTTAGCATACCCTCATCGGGCACAAATCCTCCTATCTGTGGTCCTGGCTAAATCACTTCAAGACAATGAACAAATGAAAACAATGAACAAAACAAGATGATTTACATGCAATGTATTCAGGATATATTCATAGTGTACTTTTCAATTTGATGGGTGGAGTTTTTATGTCTTAATTTATAACTTTTAATATAGAAACAGATCAACAAGGCCATGTCTACTAGAAGTATGGCACAAGATTGTTGTACTGCTTGCAGCATTGAGTCTCGTGAACTAGTTTTTCTGATCAGCTATGTCAGTGGGCAGCTTGGTCTGAATAACCTCAGTCCTTTGTTATGGGAAACAACCATCCACTTCCATGGAGAAGGCCTAAAGCAACATACAGGTTCAACATCCATTATCTGAAAATCTGAAATACAATACTCCAAAATTAAAAAATTGTTCACATGGATGTGAGAAACTGACATCTTTGCTTTCTAATAGTTCAATGTGCATACACTTTTGTTTGATTCACAAAATTATTAGATATTATGTACCAAGAGGCTATGTGTACAGTGTATATATAATCAATTTTATATTTTGATTGGTTCCCACCTCCAAGACATATCATGATGTGTGTGTGTGCGTGCGCGTGTGTGTTCCATTATAAATATGAATCCAAAATACTTTTGGTCATAAGGATTTTGGATAAGGGATACCCAATTTGTATTGGCTGCTCCAGAAATATGCAGCATCACATGGGATGTGCTGTTTATAGGATCCAGCTATGCTGACATTTTTTATTATTTGCTAACTTGTCAACTATATCTAGTCACTGAATTTTAACACCAGATGAATAATAATAATAATAATAATAATAATAATAATGAATTTTATTTATATCCCACCCCTCCCCACAAGGACTCGGGGCGGCTCACAACGGAATCAAGTCACAATACATACATAAGCAGAAACTAAAAAGACAAGACACAATATATAACCAATACTCATAAACATAATGAGAAGACAGGAAAGCTTGGAGAAGATGATGCTGGGGGAAAAGGAAGGAAAAAGGAAGAGGGGCCAACCAAGGACAAGATGGATGGATGGTATCCTTGAAGTGACTGGTTTGACCTTGAAGGAGCTGGGGGTGATGATGGGCTGTCAGGGAGCTCTGGTGTGGGCTGGTCCATGAGGTCATAAAGAGTCAGAAGCGACTGAATGAATAAACAACAACCTCATAAATGAAAATTTTTAAAACAATATCACAAGAAATACACAGTTAAAAAATTGTATTGGGTTTAAAAATGTATTGCACTGCGGAGGCAAAAACTAGTTAAAACCAATAGGTATTGACAAGCCTGAAGACGAGAAGGCTGAAAGGAGACCATGTGTAAGTATGTGAGGGGAAGTCTTAGGGAGGAGGGAGCAAGCTTGTTTTCCGCTGCCCTGGAGACTAGGACGCAGAACAATGGTTTCAAATGACAGGAAAGGCAATTCCACCTGAACATGAGGAAGAACTTTCTGACTGTGAGAGCTATTCAGCATGGTTTGGTAACTGCACAGTGGCAGACACGAAGGCACTCTAAAGGATCACCACTTCTGCACAGAGAATCATTAATTGCTCTTTCCCCTGTTTGGAAGACCTTTATAAGTCCTGTTGCTTTAAGAAAGTTCAGAACATTCTTGGGGATCCATTTCACCTGTCATTTTTTTTTTAATTATTGCCATCTTGCAGATGGTACAGGGTGACAAAGACAAGGAGAAGCAGACTGAGAGATAGCTTTTTTCCTAGAGCTGTGGCTATGTTGAACTCAATAGTTTCACACTGATGTGGCATTGGGGGCAGTGTGGTGGTGGTTGGGGTGTGGAGGGATTGGTGTATTGTTTTGTGGTGTATGATGGGGAAGGCTTCAAACTACAGGGAAAGATATTCCACCTAAACATTAGGAAGAACTTCCAGAGAGCTGTTCAGCAGTGGAACTCTCTGCCCCAGAGTGTGTTGGAGGCTTTTATGCAGAGGCTGGATGGCCATCTGTCTAGGTTGATTTGAATGTGATTTTCCTGCTTCTTGACAGAAAGGGGTTGAACTGGATGGCCCACGAGCATTTTTTGGCTCTAAGCTTGGTAAAAGTTGTTCATTTGTTCAGTCATTTCCGACTCTTCGTGACTTCATGGACCAGCCCACGCCAGAGCTCCCTGTCGGTCGTCACCACTCCCAGTTCCTTCAAGGTCAATCCAGTCACTTCAAGGATTGCATCCATCCATCTTGCCCTTGGTCGGCCCCTCTTCCTTTTTCCTTCCATTTTCCCCAGCATAATTGTCTTCTCTAAGCTTTCCTTTCTTCCCATGATGTGGTCAAAGTACTTCATCTTGGCCTCTACTATCCTTCCCTGCAATGAGAAATCGGGCTTTATTTCCTGAAGTATGGACTGGTTGGATCTTCTCGCTGTCCAAGGCACTCTCAGAACTTTCCTCCAACACCACAGCTCAAAAGCATCGATCTTCCTTTGCTCAGCATTCCTTGTGACCCAGCTCTCATATCCATAGTTGACTATGGGGAATACCATTGCTTTAACTATGCGGATCTTCGTTGCCAGTGTGATGTCTCTACTCCTCACTATTTTATCAAGATTAGTCATTGCTCTCCTCCCAAGAAGTAAGTGTCTCCTGATTTTCTGTCTGCAGTCTGCGTCTGCAGTCATCTTTGCACCTAGAAATACAAAGTCTGTCACGGCCTCCACGTTTTCTCCTTCTATTTCCCAGTTGTCAATCATTCTTGTTACCATAATCTTGGTTTTTTGATGCAACCCAGCTTTTGCCCTTTCTTCTTTCACCTTGATTAGAAGATAAAAGTACAACGCCCTAATTCTTGTGCTGAGCCACCCTCAAAAGGCCCAATGCTAAATGATCTCCTCGCGCGGTACCTTCCTCCCTCAGTGCCAGGGTGACACCGGAGATCTTTCTACGCCGCACCAAGTCAACTTCTGTAGGCGGGGCTTGAACTGAGTGACAGCGGTCTCGTCCAATGGCCAGGGAGAATCCTCTGCCAGCAGCCAATGATTCGGAGGGGGCGGGGATACGGAACTCGAGCGCCGGGAGCCTTGGTAACGCGCGGCACATTTGCTTGTGAGCAGCGCGTGGGGCGGAGGCGAAGAGAGAGGCGTCGAGGATGAAGATCGAGGAGGTGAAGAGCACCTCGAAGACGCAGCGCATCGCCGCCCACAGCCATGTCAAGGGCCTGGGCCTGGACGAGGGCGGCGCGGCCAAGGCAGCGGCGGCGGGGCTGGTCGGGCAGGAGAACGCCAGGGAGGTGAGAAGGCCTCAGGCCAAGAGGGAGGCCCCTTTGAAGGGACTGAACAGGCCTGGGCCAACTTGGGCCCTCCAGGAGTTTTGGACTTCAATTCCCACCATTCCTCACAGCCTCAGGCCCTTTCCTTTTCCCCCTCAGCCGCTTAAGCTGAGGAATGGTGGGAATTGAAGTCCAAAACTCCTGGAGGGCCCAAGTTGGCCCAGGCCTGGTCCAGACCCACAAATTCAAGACTCCTCATAACCTGAGTGAAGGAAGATGCTTTTGAACTGTAGTGTTGGAGAAAAATTATTGGACTGGAAGAAGATCGAATCAGTCCATACTCCAGGAAATAATGCCTGACTGCTTACTGAAAGGAAGAATATTACAGGCAAAATTGAAGTACTTTGGCTACGTAATGAGAGGACAGGAAAGCTTGGAGAAGATAATGATGCTGGGGAAAAAGGAAAAGAGGTCAACCATGGGCAAGATGGATGGATGGCATCCATCTGGGCCAGAGTGAAGAGATAGGGGGCCAGGGGACAGTTCCACCTTGTCTCCTGTGCTATTCTAATAATATAACATAATGTAATATAATATATTGTATATACGTATAATATTTATAATGTTATAATGTAATGCAATCTAGTACTATTTTTTTTTGTCGTGTCAGGAGCGACTTGAGAAACTGCAAGTTGCTTCTGGTGTGAGAGAATTGGCCGTCTGCAAGGAAGTTGCCCAGGGAATGCCCAGATGAATTGATGTTTTTATCATCCTTGTGGGAGGCTTCTCTCATGCCCCCGCATGAGGAGCTGGAGGTGATAGAGGGAGCTCATCCGCCTCTCCCCGGATTCAAACCTATGACCTATCGATCTTCAGTCCTGCCAGCACAGGGGCTTAACCCACTGCGCCACCGGGGGCTCCTTATAATACTAATAATAATATGATATTATAATTATATATTTATATTACATGTAATATTACTATTACAATATAGTGGTATAGTACAATATAGTAATATTTAATACTGATATTGTACTTTGCTAATAATATAATATATCGTATGTATATATATACACCTTGTAAGCCGCTCTGAGTCCTCTTCAGGGTGAGAAGGGTGGCATATAAATGTCGTAAATAAATAAATCCTTGAAGTAACTGGTTTGACCTTGAAGGACTTGGGGGTTGCCACAGCCGACAGGAAGCTCTGGTGTGGGCTGGTCCATGAGCTCATGAAGAGTTGGAAATGACTGAACGAATAAACAACAACAACAAAATCAGCCACTGATTGAGGTTCCAGATTTTTACCTGCCACTTTTGGATTCTCACTTGCCGAAGTGTTCCTACGCCCATGATGGCGAACCTATGACACGTGTGTCAGCACAGACACGCATAGCCATTTTCGATGATATGCGGCAGCATACAGAGAAGACATTTAATCCTCGGCTCCTACACCAGCATTTTTCTATGATGCCGAGATATATGGCATTATAGAAAAAGCAGGTAACTTAAATAATTAGTTTTTGGTTTATTAAATACAGTTATATATTACAATAATATATTTTTGTTATTAAACTATAAATATCATGAAATTATGGGTTATTCTCGAAGTGACACCCCACTCGAGTTATGCTCGGTTTTTTGGCGAGTATTGACACACCAAACTCGAAAGGTTGCCCATCACTGTCCTACGCATATCTCTGTAGGTCTTAGGAGGCTATTTCTTTATTTAAGATATTGGCATGCTGGCTGGTATCTGTACAGAGGATGGGCCGAAGATGTCAATGCCTTGGTCCTTTCATTACTGGTTGCTACTTCCTGAAGGTTATCAGGTGGTACAATACTGGCTAAACAGTACAATGTTTCCAGTAGTAAAGGGCGTAGACATCTTGTGATAATGTGGGTGGTAATACATCCAGGCATTCCCTGGGCAACGTCTTTACAGATGGCTGATTCTCTCACACCAGAAGTGATTTGCAGTATACAATAAATCAAGTAACTTGTGTAGTTACATACTCATATCCCATTCTAGGCACATTTTCATATATGTATGCTCCATATAACAAGTCTAGCTTCTTATAGAAGTTTTAACTTATTTCACTGTTGAATATCCCTGTGGGCAGAAAAATTGGGCTATTCCAACTCGATAGCCCCCTACGAGGATCTTCCTCCAGGGGCAAACCAAGAATGGGCAACTTGGAAGTCCCTGAAGAGACTCAGAAGTGGTGTTGAGAGATCAAAAGACAATCTGGCAAAATGGCAGTACCTAGAACAATCCTCTACCTTTTGCTGTTGTGGAGCAGAACAAACAACTCCGCATCTGTATGCTTGCCCACAATGCCCTGCCACATGCACAGAGGAAGAACTGTTTAAAGCTACAGACAATACAGTTGCTGTTGCCTGTTTTTGGTCTAAATTTTTAGCTGCTTGTGTTCCCTTTATTTTATCAGTTTTATACTCATTTATGCAATGCTTTTGACACAAAATAAATAAACTTATTTCACCATTGTGGCTCAGTTGTATACATTATATTAGTTAAGCATTGCTATAACCACCTAGCCAGAGAGGAGTTATGCCAGTTAACCAGCATTGCAGAGTGTTGCAAATAGCCTTAGAAGCCGGGATAAATTGTCTATTTCTATAGACAGTTTTTCAACTGGAGAGGTATACGTTTTTATTACTTTCGCTGTTATTTGCTTATATTGAGTAAGGAGTTGTGCATTATTGTATATTTGGGAAATAATAAAAGCTGGTTTATATAATAATAATTATCAAATTTATAATGGAATTACTAATCATGATCACAGCTTAGATTCAGGTTTTTATTCCACTTAGGAAACTCTTGTGAGCTGAGGAAGAATTGTATTTTCCCCAGTTCCTGTCTTCATCAGTCCATGGGGCCACCTGCCTTACTGTATCAGAGACTCTTTGAGCCTTCCAGAGCACATTTTAAAGAGTAGGGCACGATGGATTGAAAAAAAAAATAAACAGAAAGATCTCCACCAGAAGACTCCTGGATCAAAATCTTTTTATGGAAGAATTACTTGTGAATGTAACCATTCATGTTTCTTATTAATTGTAGTATTCTGATTTTCTAGGCATGCGGTGTTATTGTGGAATTGATCAAAAGCAAGAAGATGGCCGGCAGAGCTGTGCTATTAGCAGGACCTCCTGGAACTGGCAAAGTATTTTTGCTTAATATTGTTTGTGAAAAATGCATTGTATTTTCCCCCATTGCAAGCACTGATTATATTGGTGTTTTGGTATGCGAATGCTGAATTCATGTATATTTGATTGATAGCAGGCCCTATGTTTTTATAATTTCTTATGTGTGGGAGTTAAGAATTGTCTTTCTAACTTGTTTGATCCATTTTCTGAACATACACACTGAATCTAAACATTTCTTAGTATAGTAGATTCCAGCATTGGGGATGGGGAGGGCACACCTGCACCTGCAGCATCATCCAAAGCGTCATTAGCAGCAGTGTCCCCTTGGCCAGTCGTATATGGGCAAGTGGATGGGAAAAGAGTTTTCTGAGGAACTTCATCACATTGTTTTGTATCAACTAAAGCTTATTTATATGTTGCAGTTTGGAAATGGAGCACCCAGTGGTGCAGTGGGTTAAACCTTTATGGCAGCAGGACTACTGACTGAAAGGTTGGGGGTTCAAACCCAAGGAGTGGGGTGAGCTCCCATCTGTTAGCTCCAGCTTCTCTTGGGGGGGCATGAGAGAAGCTTCCCACAAGATGGTAAAGCAGACAGCCAATTCTCTCACACTAGAAGCAACTTGCAGTTTCTGAAGTCGCTCCTAACATGAAAAAAACGTTTTGAAATCTTAATTTCACCTTAGCAAAATGCAGAAATTGAACATTTAATACTCAATATTATCTCATCCTGAAGAAGGAGAAAACAGCAATCCAGCTTTCAGGTCCCATAGAAGAAACCCATAATTTGTGGATGATCTCAGAGTGCATGCCTCCCAGCATGACAAAATGCCTTTTCATCATAGTCCCTCTGAAAATCGCAAATTGAAATAATATTGTGTGAGTTCCATTTTCTCTTCTGAGAGGGACTGCCATGAAAGCCCTATTACTGGGAAATGTGTTTTGCCTTTTTGAGGGTCACTTGCCCATCTGAAACAGAGTCCAAAGTAAGCATTTTTGACAAATCTTGTAGTTTATGGACATCCTGTTTCTAATTTTATATTGATTTACCTAAAAATTTTGGGATGTAGGTATATGGTGATGTCTTGTTCTTTTTTCTAGACTGCTTTGGCACTAGCTATTGCACAGGAATTGGGTAGCAAAGTTCCTTTTTGCCCCATGGTTGGAAGTGAGGTATATTCTACTGAGATAAAGAAAACAGAAGTTTTGATGGAGAATTTCAGAAGAGCAATTGGTGAGTATTGTCAAAAAACAAAATAATTGTTAAGCTATATTTCTATTTTTAAGTTGAATAAAAACCATTTTTAGGAGTAGTTAAGAGCTTGTGCTCACAAGCTCTTAACTACTCCTAAAAATGGTGTATTGCAGGGATGGGCAACCCCCCAAGGGTTCAGGGCCATGCAAACCTGGGAGGGGAGCTACACTGAAACAAATATAATCTTACATCTCATTGATTTCTTCCTAGGATAGACCTGTGAAGTTTAAGCTTGTTGTGATAAATTCACACAGTTCATTTCAAGGTAATCACTCTAGATGGGGACCGATTTAGATATAATCCTGTGCTGGCATTTTTCTCAACTTGTGTCAGTTTGTTTGTACAAGATCTAGTAGCAACAAGATGAGTAGCCTCCCGATTAGGTTAATTTTCTCTTTAGTGTTTCTGGACTTATCAGCTGGATTGTTTTATGTTTCAGTTTGTCAGGAGAAACATTTGGATTTGCCAACAAAACATGCACCTAAAGTCTTCCTATGTTACTTACTGCTGACAGCTGATGAAACTGTCCTTCCAGATCTTTGGATTGCTTAAAGATAGCCTAATTGTTTTTATTATTGTGTCCAACATCCCTTAATTCCCCTGGGCTCTGTATCATGATTTACTACAGTCTTCATCTAAGTATTCAATGGCATTAAGGTGAAGAAATGTTTCCATCAGTCTTTGCAACTGGAAAAAGAGTGTCCCATTGATTTCTGTAGAAAAGAGACTTTCAGTCATCTGTGGTCTTCAAGTTACAGTTAAATTGGCAGCATTGAGGCGGAGAGAGTGCAGAGATGGAGAGAGCGCAGTCTGCAATATTTCCTTGATGTGATGAAGTTTTCTGTCGGATTTGGAAACTTGAACTGGCAGTTGAAATTTGTGTCATCCATGTTTGTCATTTCTAAAAGATAACAAGAATTTAACAACCAGCCACATTGTTGGTGCTCCACATTCCCTAGATGCCAGCATGGAGATGCTTCTAAACAAGTAATTAGTGTCAGTGAAAGATATAGGGGGTTTTTTAATATCCCATTTGTTGAATTTTGTGTCAGATTCACCTAGAACAAGTTATAATTAAAGCATTTCTTCGACTTTTTTTCCTTTTTGTTTTTAATGACTGACAATCCAAACATTTTCCAAAACCAGTAACTGCCTGAAATTTGTCCTCATTTTTATTTGGTTATCTTTTTTTGTTCTCAAATTTAAAAAACTTAAATGATGTTTTTAAACTATAAATTGTTTCAAATAATGCTTTGAAGAACAGTGTTCAGTGATTATATGAGGGAGTTATTAGAAAGAAGTGATATCTGTATAATTATATCTGCAATCCTCCAGTTGGTGTTTAAATTCATAGAACTGGAAGAGACCTTAAGGGCCACCCAGTCCAACTGCCACCATTCAGTATTACACAGTTGAAGCACCCCGGACAGATGGCCATCCAGCCTCTGCTTAAAAGCCTTCAGAGAAGGAGACTCCACCAAGCTCTAAGGAGGCAGCATATTCCACTCCTGAATTGCTCTTACCATCAGGAAGCTTTTCTTAGTGTTTAATAAATCTTTTTTCCTACAATTTGAATCCATTGCTCTGTATCCTAGTCTCCAGCAAAGTTACCATTTGTTATCTTTATAAAATCTGTTACAGTTTGTTACTTCTTCCACAGCAGAGTTTTAAGTAACGAAGATGGCTTTACACATCAGTCTTCAGGAATCCTTCATTATAATGGAAGTGTTCTATTCTATTTGATTTGTCGTCGATCCACTCCTTCATGCAAATTTACCATTTGCCAAAATATGTGATCTTGTGCTTTTCTTTTCCATTTCTGGCCAAATAGGTTAAGCATTTGTTCGTCCCATTGAGTATGAGGTCTGCCCAAGGACTGCTTGTGGAAATGTGTAAAAATGGAAATGTTTAAAATTTAAATAATCAATATTTTATAGGATTGAGGATTAAAGAAACAAAAGAAGTTTATGAAGGTGAAGTCACAGAATTAACACCATGTGAGACTGAGAACCCCATGGGGGGATATGGCAAAACCATTAGTCATGTCATTATTGGGCTTAAAACTGCAAAAGGAACCAAGCAGTTGAAGGTAAGTATGTTGATTTCTCTTTCATATTACTGAGACTTTTGGCTTTTAATTCAAACTTTAAGGGAACTGTTCATGCATGGAACCTTACTGCAAGTAAATTCACTGTTTTGGACAGCTCCTTTAAAATTGGACTGAAACCTAGAAAACATTACCTCTCCATTGACATGGAAACTTCTCACTGCCACCAAGCTATCTATCTATCATACATTCATGCATTGGTCCGTTATTGCATTTTAATCCTTTCACATGGTTTCAGACAATAGCCTGACATTTCAAGTATATACAGTCTTGTAAACTGTAGTCTTGTACCCTCATGCAGTTCACTTACGCTGCAGTCCCCATAACTTGTCTATTTTAACTCATGATGAACTTCAGTTCCCATCAAATATAGCCAGGGTGATGCAGCTCACTATTAAGAAGGCTCAATCCCTCTGTGCAAACCTACCTGGGAATCAGGTTCCATTGAAGTCAAACAGGCTTACCTTGGAATATGGAGCCCCGGTGGCGCAGTGGGTTAAACCCCTGTGCCAGCAGGACTGTAGACGGACAGGTTGCAGGTTCGAATCTGGGGAGAGGCGGATGAGCTCCCTCTATCAACTGCAGCTCCTCATGCATGGACATGAGAGAAGCTTCCCACAAGGATGATAAAAAAAACGTCAAATCATCCGGGCGTCCCCTGGGCAATGTCCTTGCAGACGGCCAATTCTCTCACACCAGAAGCGACTTGCAGTTTCTCAAGTCGCTCCTGACACGACAAAAAAAAGCAACCCTTGGAATACGCCTTGCTTGGCAAGGAAGTATTACTTGCACTCCGTTCCCCTTCAGTCTCCCTAGATTTTGCTTGGGGAAGACGAAAATACAGGAATTTATTGCTCCCTCGATTTTTATTTTAAACTACAACATACTTTTTAATGGAAGCCCTTATTTTGGAATTTTTGCATAATGCGTCTTTTTTTTCTTTTTTTTTAATTCTTGGATTCTAGTTGGACCCCAGCATCTTTGAAAGTCTGCAGAAGGAAAGAGTAGAAGCTGGCGATGTGATTTACATTGAAGCAAACAGTGGAGCTGTCAAGGTAAAAGCAATGAGAGCAGTTACACCATAGATGTAGAGTGCCTCTTGACAGGGCTTCCCATCTTTGGTCAAAGTTCTGTTAACAAGAAAAACCGGGACTTTTCCCCCTCTGGCATGAAGTGAATGCCACCTCAAAGGAGGGGTGATTGATTCACAAGAAAGGTCATCTAGTCTGGGAACTCCAGTTACAGCGGCATTGAATGTGATATTAATTTTAGTACTTAACTTTGTACTGGATGTGCTCATATGGGATATATAGAGAACATCTGAAACAATTTTAGTTGCGCTCATAAGAAATGCATGGAGGCCTTAATCTTTATCTCCCTAGTATTTTTGCCATAAGATATATGCATCTAGAAGCGAAAGCGGCATTAGTTAACATGCTGCTCATATCTGATTTAAAATGTAATGTAGAGAGATACTTGGTGTTAAATGGATGGGCATAATATTTTGTATCAAACAATAAATCATCCATTTCCAGAGGAGTCTGGGACAGTTTCTCCAATCTCTAGCTAATCTGCTAGATTTGTCCTTTAGCAAGAATTTTGTGCATTTGGAAAAATAAAGAAAATACCCAGAGCTTTTAGTAGGATTTCATGGACTGATCAGCCATCCGTTTCCCAAGGACAAGCCTGGCATTTTCAGAACTGTCAGCTAAAACCTGTCAGGATTGCAATTGTAAAACAAGACCTTTGTTTATAATTTCTGTGTCACTCTGAGTATTGGCAATAACACGGACTATAAATATAGTGTATGTGATTTCCAATTTTTTATCCACAGAGGCAAGGCAGGTGTGACACCTATGCAACAGAATTTGACCTTGAAGCGGAAGAATATGTACCTTTGCCAAAGGGAGATGTGCACAAGAAGAAAGAAATTATCCAGGATGTCACCCTGCATGACCTGGATGTCGCCAATGCCCGGCCCCAGGTACCAACCTCTCCTGATGGAATGAATGCTTCACATAGAAATCTTAATTGATATTTCCTTCTTTGTGGAAACAGGTGGTACTGCCCTATTGCTACAATAAAATAATGCTCTAATATTGCTTTCTAAGTCAGCCTTTCAAAAACATAAAAGCCTATAAAGCAGTGGCTCTCAAACTTTGTTTTGAATTCCTGTTATCTCTGATCATTGGCCTTGCAGTTTGAATTTTTTGAGAAGGATTAATCAAAAGCATATGTAATACTGAAAGAGCTTGGGATCTATTGTGAACTTAACCCAAAGAGCATCAACTGCTTGAAAGAAGACATGTAGACTTTTATAGTAAAGGGTGGATTTGAAAAATACCACAAATAAATAACACTGAAGTGTAGGTAGCAGAATCGGATGTCCGTTATGATGATCTAGAATATAGAGCACTCCAAAAATCCTAGGTAGATACAAAATCTATTTTCCAATTCAGTAAAGGCAATTGGCTGTCCATTGTGATTATGAAAACACTGTAAGTGACCTCAAATGAATTTGTGGAGACATGCCCTGAGAAGGGGTTGCTAAGACAGCCAAATCGTAACAGCTTCTAAATTTGTATGTATGTGTGTCACCCCACTCCCCAGATTCGAACCACCAACCTTTTGGTCAGCAGTCCTATTGACACAAGGTTTTAACCCATTGCACCACTGGGGGCTCTTAGCTTCTAAACAATTGAAATTCACAAAATTGGTATCAGTCAGGAACTGAAGCCAAAGAATTTGCATAGCTTGGCCAGTGCATGTTGATCAAATGAGTTAAGAGACTTTGCTAATTGGAAGTCTCTTAAATCTGCCTTTATTTCTTCAAGATAATTGTTCATTACTTTAAAACCGGATGTTATTGAACACCTGAAATGAACCTTTACACTGGATTATATTCTTCCTGACTCTTCTATATTCTACATGCCTTTAGGTGTGACTTTTATAAAAATACATTAACTTCCTGGTTTCTTTTTTGTAGGGTGGGCAGGATATACTCTCCATGATGGGACAGCTGATGAAGCCTAAAAAGACTGAAATCACAGGTAAAGACAAAAAATGCTACCTTTTCATGTTTCTTATATGTAAGTTCACATCTTGGTGTCTTCTAGATTCACAAGATTGCCCCTATTTAAAAAGAGGTAATAGAAAGAGTAATCAAAATGTACAGAAGTTCTATTGTGCAGTGCCACTAAAACAGGCGGATTTGGAAGGAATATTCATTCATTCATTCATTTACTGCATTTATATACTGTCTCTCTCAGCCCGCAGGCAACTCGGGACGGTTTACATTTGGTACCAAGACCATAAAATACAATTTCAATATAATAAAACAATCGAATAACAAAACCATAACAGAGTCAATAAAATCAATAAAACCATGTATCTTTAGGGTTAGTTTTTTGCCACTGTGTGACATGCTACTTCACACTAGAGAATGAATCCACTTTAAATTCAGTTTCTGCCTCCTGCAGAATTCTGGAGTTTGTAGTTTAGTGAGGCTGTTAAAGGCTCCTCCCTAAACTGCAAACTCCAGAATTCTGCAGGAGGCAGCAACCAGATTTAAAGTGGGTTCATTCTCTAGTGTGATGAAGTTTTAAGAGTCTCTAAAGATTACACTTCAGTAGAAATGTGGACCAGTGGCAGTTGATGGTTTCCATTACTCTGGAGCAATATTCAGACCTTTAAAGAGGCCGTTAAAGCTGGTGAATACTGACCTAGTCTTCCAATAGAATGAACACTGTAGATCACTCTTATAAAGTTTGGACTAAAAACTGCACGGAGGGGTTGTATAGTAGCTTGAGTTGCAACCAACTTCCAGAGGGATGAGCAGCAAAAGGTCTCCTAAAGTATTCTATTGGTGTTTTTTTCCTTATTCTAGAAGTTTTCTTTTATTCTTCCCTGGATTTTTATTCTCAGTATATTTTGCATTTGTCATATTAGTCCTGGATCCTTTTGATGCTCCAGATTAAAGTAGACTGATTGAGTCAGTGAGATTTCATAAGTGATGATAAAATATGGCTTACTCTTTATAGGGCTACTAATAGGATTCAAGCTTTGAGCTATAATTATATGCAGTGTAAAATAGCTTTTGTTTAGAATTCCAGTACATGACAATATATTAAGCTCTCAAAGTTTTTTTTTTCAAAATGCTAGACTGACCCAGGCCAAGAATGGAATTGTAGAGAAAAGTGGAAGAATCATGCATTTTGGCAGATAGCAAATAATGTAGGCTTGGGAGATTAAATATAGTAGTTTAAATGTTTATTTCACTGTTAACCTTCTTTTTAAATTATTTTTAAATTGGAATTAAGAGAACTCGCTCCCTCTACAATGATGGTTCAAAACAATCTGCTGGGCAGTAATTAATTTAAGTCCATAATTTTGAGAAACAATTATCTCATTATTTTTCATTTTAAAGGAGCTAAACTAAAATGTAATGTTTCTCATATATTTGATTTGAGTGGGTTGGTCTTTCTTGGTTCAGTGGGGGATACTGGTAAGATGGTGCAAAAGGGACATTCTCCCATTATCAGTTACATTAGGGGTTTTATTCAAAAATAAATCATTTGAGAAGGTTACTAATTTGGAGGTTTTCCCTCTGCTAGACAAACTTCGAGGGGAGATCAACAAAGTGGTGAATAAATACATTGACCAAGGCATTGCGGAGTTAGTCCCTGGAGTGCTCTTCGTGGACGAGGTTCACATGCTGGATATTGAGTGCTTTACGTATTTGCACCGAGCGCTGGAATCGTCTATTGCGCCGATTGTCATCTTTGCTTCTAACCGAGGGAATTGTGTAATCAGGTACAGTCCTTAAAGCTTAGTCCTGCACAGTTTTCGTCTTCCCATAAGCCTCAGTGTTAGCTGCTTCAGCACAAAGAGGTATGATCTTCCAAAGCTTTTTATCCCTGGTGCTGATACATCTGTGATAATGATCTTGATGGGTCACAACCATATCTGCGACTGCAGGGCTGCTTAAGGGCTTCACTGCAGGGGAAACACACTTCACATGGCGGTGACCAAGAATTAGTAAGTTTCTTGGCAAGAGCAGTTTCTCTTCCAGATTTCCCTTTTCCCTCTTTGTCTGTACATTTGCTTTGCTCTCCCTTCCCGAGAAATGGTCTGAGTCGTGATGCCAAGGCCCTTCCTTTTTTAGCACTTGCAGTAAGTGGCTGTGCTGTGCCTGTACCTTCTCCCTCCGTGTTGCAATCTTAGTTCAGGCTTATCTTTTAGTGAACGAAATCAGGTTTCTTTTTCTTACTGGCAGCTCTTAGTTTTGCTTTTCCAGTGATTTTGAGCTGCACTGCTCTGTTCATGAACAAGTTTTACTTTTGTGTTCCCTTCTTGGATTTTAACTGTTCCTGTTAGAGATTTAACCTTAACCTACATAATACTAATTAACGGCTAAATATGAAACAGGTGACTTTCAAGTATTACTAGGATCATTTCTGTCTTTCCTTAAATCTGCTAATGATACCCTTCAAAGATCCACCCTGTTTTAGATTTTTATTTTTCCATCTCTTGTCTATATCTGCTTTATAATATTTTTTTCCTAGAACTGCTAATTTAAGTATTTCGCTTTTCATATAGGTAACCAACCTTATTATTAATATTATTAAGGCAGTGAAGAGAATCAACACTGCATTAAAATAGTGACAACGCAGATCGTTTTTGTGTTCATATAAAATAATTAAAACAAAAAAATATTTTAACACATATAATCCAGTAGAAAATTAAAGAATTCTCAGGTTTTTTTTGCTATTCCTACCACCTTACTACAGCAAGCATGTCAAATGATAAGCGAGCCCCTTCTGATTACTGAATTTTTCATGTTTGGAATAAGAGATACAGATTTAATGGAGGAGCCCAAAACTACCACTGAGACTATAAATAGAATATTTATGTCAGTTGCTGCAAAAGCAGCATTTTGGTTCATGACTCAGTAAAATACACACATAGATGTATCTACCAAAAATGCTATGCCTGACTGTTGTGTAAATCTTATGGAAGGTCTAATAGTGATATATATTTTGTTTGCATATCCATCATATTATTCTGTTTACATTGTTACTTGACCTGCATCCTTGACTTTTAGCCCATTTTCTATTTTTGAAATTCTTAACGGGTTCTTCCACATTGAAGATCCTAAGAGAAAGTAATGAGTGTCCGTGAACCAGTGGATAAATAGTATTATATTATTTTGCATCACTATGTATAAAAAGGTGGGTCCTAAATGACTGACTGCTTCCATTTGCACATTTCTTAGTGGAGAGGAAACACAGTCAGTCCACCTTCCTCTCTGGCATGTAGAGCACACTATAATGCATGTTATAATCCGTCTTGAA